>NC_091156.1:36986770-37050767 GCF_040958095.1 Procambarus clarkii | reverse complement strand
CTCCAAGTAAGGGAGCCAAACCTAAAGAAAGTAAGTCTAAGGGACACCAACAGAAACCCAAGGTTAAGGGACCCAGGTGCTTCACATGCAACATGGCAGGTCACCGAGCAGCTAAGTGCCCGAGCAACACTAGGCTTAAGACTAAGAAGGTGACCAAGGTGCACGTTACAGGCATGAGTACCGTGGGAGGTGATGCCCTAAGAGACACACTCGAGTTAACTAGAGGAAGAGTTAATGGGCAATGGACGAGTGTCTTTCGAGACCGGGGTGCTACAGTTAACATGGTCAGGAGCAGTTTGGTTGAGCCTGAGAGTAGAACAGGTCGAACCCTCCGTGTCCAGTACCCAGATGGCACTGGTAAGGACATGGAAGAAGTGTCCGTGTTGGTAGACACCCCATATATCAAAGGTAAGATCAAAGCTGCGCTAAGTAGAAAGGCAGTGTATGGACTTTTGATAGGTAATACTCCTGGTATAGAGAACCAGGTGGGTCTGTCCTGTGGAAATGACCCAGAGGAAACAGGAACAGGTGAGAGGAAGGTTAAACCCGCTGGCGTTGACACCAAGCGTCAGCCGGCCGGTCGAGCAGAGATCACCGCCGCCCAGACAGAAGAAGAGGCGCAGCAGGTGAAAGGAAACCGGAGCCATCCTCCTCTCCCTATTGCACAGAAAACGAGAACTGATTCAGAGGGACTCAGATGGGTCTCACCAGCTGACGGCGATGTCACACGGCCGCCAGCTGAGGAAGTCAAGGTCGCCTCTTATCAGGCGAAAGATCAGGTGCATGAGGTAAAAGGAAAAAGAGCAATTTTCCTTCTTTCATTTCACAGAAAACGGGGTGAGCCCAGTGAGACGGGTGTGGCCCGGATCAGGTGATCCCGCCACAACCTGTCGACCAGCCCGGCCCGCGAGGGTTAACACCACTCAGGAGAGTAAACGTCTGCTTGATGTTACCAGTGGTGAGGCTAAGGTAGCTGTGGTTCCCACAAGTGAAGTGGATATTCTGGACCAATCTTTCAGGCTGTTGGAAGATCGTTCAGACAAACGAACGGTCGCTGAGAGATTGAAGAACGAGCAGGTCAGTGACCAAGCTCAGTGAGGGGCGAGGTTTGACAGCTGCTGAAGAGGCCTCAGCCCAGTCAACTCAGTCGGTAGAGCAACCCGGTCTGAGAGTGACAGACAGACAGGAAGAAAGACCCTGTCACCGGGAAGTCAAGACAGTCTGCTAACTGTCGGGATTGTGTCGGTAGGGTAGGGAAGGTGTTGAGTCTGTACTTCATTGGTAAGTCCATCCCAGTGTGCTACCTATTGTGTCCAGTATGACACAGACCTGTGGGGCGAGAGTGTGAAGGGACTGAGGAAGGGAAGCTGCGAGGCGTTGAGCCGGCTTAACCTGGACCCAGAACCTGAGCACGACCGCACTATGGTCAGGAAGTACCACCCTGGACGAGCCAGTGACGTCACATCTTGTCCCGCCAGCCACCGACGTCAACAGAAAACGGATGAATCACCACCACCACCCAGCCGCCGTGCACTTAATTAAGAGCCAAGTGTAAGTGGCTGGTGATTTTTAGATGAAATTTTCCTCCGGGAAATTTTATCTTTTTGGTGGGGAGTTATGTGAGGAGGTGGTTCACCAGCTCACTTACAATAGTGCTCTTATGCCTGTGGGAGCCAGTACACTTGTTAAGTGCACTTGTTAAGTGGGCGGACTTAAGTTTTGTACCAGCAACCGAAACATCTAGTGTTTGGGCTCATGTGAGAGCCCCAGTCATCAGCAGTCCATAAATGTTACCCTGGCCGGGGTGGCATGTCTGTGGACAGTGCTAGAGCTGATAGCATCATCTCATTGTATGGCATGAGGCAGGCTCAGCTTTGCGCGGGAAACGCTAGGCCGCAGGCGTGGGTGTGGGGCCCCCGCGCTGGCTGCCCACTTGAGTGGTTGTCATGGAAACCAGCCGCCATCTTAGAAACATCTGAGCCGCCATGTTGGTCGGCCATCTTGGAGCTGCCCTAGGGGCTATGCTACACCGTCGCTGATTGGATGAGAGGGGTAGGCCGCTGTATGCCTTCCTCTCATTGGTTATTTCGAGAAGGACGCGGGGATAGCCGTTGTGAGCATCATTCTGAACTCAGTCGCCACCTTGTCAAGACGTTCCTGTACTCAATTCGGCCAAATTGATGTATAGGGCGTCGTGGTGGCTGGACTACAACTGCTGATGCATCCTGCTTCACCTACGACATCGGTCGTCACAGAATCCGGCCGAAGTCGTCGCTTGGAGGGTTTAAGACATTATTGTATGCAGGGGGTAGAGGTACAGTGATCTGGGATCGTGGGGGGAATGTGCATACGAGCAGCAACAGACTCGTAGATCCCATACCAGTGATGATTAGACTTGCTAGTGCTCTGTAGCAGTCGATGGGAACGGGAAAATTCGTGTCAGTGTTAAGGCAATTTCCCAATGTTGGTGTGAGACGCTATCGTTGGGCGTGTCACCTGGGTATGAACGCTTCACTTCACCGGGGAGTCGAGGGTGCGAACTCAGCCGTGTTGAGTGGGAGGGGTTCGAGTGTGCGCCAATTTTCCGTATGAGTACTACGGTCAGGAACTACCGCCGCCTACGCCACCCGGAGCGAGCCAGCCACCTATAGCGGGGTGCCTGATGTATGGGAATGGTGTGTAAAGCCGGCAGTGTGAATGAGTAAGTACCTATGTGTGTATTTCGGTGATTAGTAGTCTCTAAAGCTTGAATTCGAGGTCAAGTGTTCCGTCACATTGTCACGCAGCACCTGTTCAGGTGGAGTGAATTGTGGGCGAGGAGATTAATCACCTGTGTTGTCATCTTGTCAGTCCAGAGGGACTTAAGTGTACACAGACGTACAGTGTGTGTGTGTGTGTGGGTACACACGGGAACACAGAATATACATAGATTAGCCAAGGACTGAGAAGGTGTCCAAGTAATAATTCTTTTATTTCATTGTGGTAATCATTTTTGATCGTCCGTGGGACGGAGTGATATCATTTCCATGTGTGGTCTTGCAGGTGTGGAATTCCAACACTGAGCGCTCAGGTATGTGTAACGCCAGTGATTCCTGGCAATGATTATTGTGGAGTGTGCCTCAGTGTGGCTTAAATTTCTTGTAGTGTTCCCAGGGCCGTGACAAGTGTGATTTATATAAATATATATATTGTGGTTGCAGTATTAATTAACGTAATTTTGGTGAGGTTTGGTGAGTGACGAGGCCGTCTAGAGAGACCGCCCCCGCTCTGTCGAGTAACGTAACTCTCGAGTGTTTATCGGCATGCGTGACCGATAAATCACTCACCCATGTGATTTAAGGAGTGTGAGATTCTCCTTAGTGTTCCCAATAACGTTTGATAGCTGTAGGCTACATGTGTCGGCAGTAATTATATATATATATATACATAATCGTAGTGTCACGGTGCCCAGTGTTAATGTGTTATTTACTGTGTGGTGATTGCAATATATTGACCTATGTTCTAGGGGTCATTTGCAGCAGTAAGTAAGTAAGTGTGTGCAGTATCCTAATATTTGGAAATTGGAGTACTTGCCGTGTGTGTTATTGCAAAGGGGGTTGTTATTTGATGGTGATTGTTGCTAGTGTTGAGCAATCACCGGATGTGATTGCAGTCCAGTAAAACCATTGTGGGGCAGGGTTCTAGAGGGTTCATGTCCTGTATGTTATTTTGCTAGATTCTGCAGTATTGTCATAAGCAACCGGATTGTAACGTAAATCACTGTGATTTGTTAGTGTGATTTGTCATTGTCGTGGGTGAACTCGGCTGTAGACGAGTACTTGGATACACATATATTCTCCTGGTTATCTGGTAGGACATCGAAGTCCAGTATTCAGTGAGGTGATTGCGAGGCAATTAATATAACGTAACCAAGGGAACGCCCATTGCTTTAAGAGAATTTGTTCTTTGACAATTTGAGTAACGTAGAATACGTTTGGGTTAATATACTTTCCTGTAAGCAGCTACGGTAGTCTCGAGGAGCCTAGCCATCAGCCAGATAAGAATTATAGTATTGTCTGTCGTAATTAACGGTCAGTGGGCCGGGTAATTGACGTGTTTCAGGAAGTCAAAGTAATTAATCTCGATCCTTGTTTGATCGACTCACACGAAGGCTACATTGTTCCATTAACGTAACGTCGTTATCTGCCCGGAAGTACCGGCATTGGATTGACTCGTGAGAGGAGTAACGTCATTTAGAATAACGTAAACGTGGGGCTAATTACTGTTATTAGCCGCCTGAATTGGTCTGAGTATAGGAAGGCTCAGACGGAATTCATACCTTAATGTAAATTGCTGAGCCAGTGTGAAAGGTTGCGTATTTTAATTGTTTAATTATTGATCTTGAGGATAGTAATTAATTACTCTAAAGGTAATCACGAGTGATTACCGTTCTCTTAGCACTTTGGACATTGCAAATCAGAGTTTACCATCGCTGAGTGATTAGTAACCGATTAACGTAAATTAACGTAACTAGTAAAGAGATTAATCAGCTGTCTGGAAGTACAGGGATTAATGGGATTTTCTCACTGAATGCTCGACGGGTAGAGTGTTGTTTGATTTTCGCGTTACTAGTGACAGTTGTAAGAGTTGTTAATTTAACGTAAATGTTACCTTGTTATCAACGTAAATGTTATTGTGTTATTAACGTAAATCAATTGTTATTAATTGTTGATCGTCCGTGGGACGGAGTGTTAACGTAAGGATTAATTTGTGGAAGGGTGCTGGAGTTGCCAGTGAACCCATCAGTTATTGTTGTCATTGAAAGACTACTGATTTGATTGCATTGCAACCGCTGTTGCAGGAGTAGACTGCACTGAGGCGTAGAACAGTTAGGAGATTACTGGAGACGTATTTCAGAACCTACTGTGTCATTTGTTGTAATTGTGATTATAGATCTGTTAGTTCTTGTTTCTTGTTGATTCCTCTGTGGTCACGCTTATGTTCGAGTTAGTTCATTATGCAGTCCGAGGGGCTGGTGTCTAGCTGTCATTGATAGTGTCACAGGAAGGATTTCGAGTAACGTCATTGACATTTCTTTTGTTTTGTTGTAGTAGTTAGTACTTTATTGAATAAACTAAGTTGTTATGGTTAACACTGTCTTTTCGTTACACCCCAACACATTATTATTGTTATGCAAATGTTCTTCACACTCGACTAAAATTGAGACTAATTTTCTGAGCTTTGGATCAAATATACGGCACCACACAACAATAAATTATTGTTGTGAGAGCCCGTGACCTACTCGTTAGATTCGCTTCGGCGATTGGCGAAGGTCGGCGGCCTAAGTGGGGGGGATTTCAATTTTCATTGGGGTCTCGGCGTTTGCTCGCGCCTAGTCAATTGTTCATACATGGTCCCAAAGTGAGGAATGAGCTGGTTACTACACTGGTGTGTTAGCTAAGCAAGTCCTTCCTCAGGCGACCTAGTTGAATATCACGACAGGAATAAAGTTAAAGAATAAAGAAAGTTCTTAGAAATTTTCCGAGCTAAAATTCCTTATACCAATTTTAATTTATTCCAAAACTTCTCACAGTTAATAAAAACTAAACTCTCACAGCGTGGCGCCCAACGTGGGGCCGTAGACTTTTGATTCATAATCAGAAAAGTAAGATTCATCAAGTTGAGAAACCTATGAAGAAAGGTGTGCAGAACATTGCAGAACAATATTGTTGTAGGTGTGTATGTTGTCGGTTAGCAGGATTAGGTACACACACACCACACACACAGAATGGATGAGGATTATAGGAAGAAGTACGTATATCTGTATGTGACTAAGTATGGCGTGCTGCCAAAGGATAGAAACAGTCGTACAGATGAGGAATGTAGGCGGTATGTTGAGGATCATAATGCATATGTACGGCGTCTATGTCTAGAAAGAGCAACCAGAAGTGATCTAGGGGACAAGGGAGTTCCCCTAGCCGACCGTGGTATAGTCGGTATGTCAGGGGGTGTGGGATTGAGTCCACCCCAGGAGAAGGAAGGGGAGTCGCGACCCCAGCCTAGGCTAAGGACTGATTCCTTGGGCCACAGAAACGTTTCATTGGAAGTAGTCAATCAGATACCAGAACAACCTCTCAGGAGGGGGACTGAACAACCCCAGGAGGAAATGACTTTACAGTACCTAGCAGCTCAAGCTGATGGTTTTAATCTGCAAGGAGAGAATAAGGCCAAGTTCGTGGCCTTCATGTGGAATGCCCACCACGAGAGATTGACTAGATTGGAAATTGCAAGAGTGCAATCCGAGGCAAGGACGGGGAGTCAAGCCCCTCCTGCCGCGCCAAGCTCAGAGGTACAGGCGCTGGAAGTAGAGGTACCTCATCTATTGCCAAGAGAGGAGAAGATCGATCCTAGGGATGCATACCTAGATCGATGTGTGACGAAGGTTGAAAGGTTTACTCAAGCTCCAAGTAAGGGAGCCAAACCTAAAGAAAGTAAGTCTAAGGGACACCAACAGAAACCCAAGGTTAAGGGACCCAGGTGCTTCACATGCAACATGGCAGGTCACCGAGCAGCTAAGTGCCCGAGCAACACTAGGCTTAAGACTAAGAAGGTGACCAAGGTGCACGTTACAGGCATGAGTACCGTGGGAGGTGATGCCCTAAGAGACACACTCGAGTTAACTAGAGGAAGAGTTAATGGGCAATGGACGAGTGTCTTTCGAGACCGGGGTGCTACAGTTAACATGGTCAGGAGCAGTTTGGTTGAGCCTGAGAGTAGAACAGGTCGAACCCTTCGTGTCCAGTTCCCAGATGGCACTGGTAAGGACATGGAAGAAGTGTCCGTGTTGGTAGACACCCCATATATCAAAGGTAAGATCAAAGCTGCGCTAAGTAGAAAGGCAGTGTATGGACTTTTGATAGGTAATACTCCTGGTATAGAGAACCAGGTGGGTCTGTCCTGTGGAAATGACCCAGAGGAAACAGGAACAGGTGAGAGGAAGGTTAAACCCGCTGGCGTTGACACCAAGCGTCAGCCGGCCGGTCGAGCAGAGATCACCGCCGCCCAGACAGAAGAAGAGGCGCAGCAGGTGAAAGGAAACCGGAGCCATCCTCCTCTCCCTATTGCACAGAAAACGAGAACTGATTCAGAGGGACTCAGATGGGTCTCACCAGCTGACGGCGATGTCACACGGCCGCCAGCTGAGGAAGTCAAGGTCACCTCTTATCAGGCGAAAGATCAGGTGCATGAGGTAAAAGGAAAAAAGAGCAATTTTCCTTCTTTCATTTCACAGAAAACGGGGGTGAGCCCAGTGAGACGGGTGTGGGCCGGATCAGGTGATCCCGCCACAACCTGTCGACCAGCCCGGCCCGCGAGGGTTAACACCACTCAGGAGAGTAAACGTCTGCTTGATGTTACCAGTGGTGAGGCTAAGGTAGCTGGGGTTCCCACAAGTGAAGTGGAGATTCTGGACCAATCTTTCAGGCTGTTGGAAGATCGTTCAGACAAACGAACGGTCGCTGAGAGATTGATGAACGAGCAGGTCAGTGACTCAGAGCTCAGTGAGGGGCGAGGTTTGACAGCTGCCGAAGAGGCCTCAGCCCAGTCAACTCAGTCGGTAGAGCAACCCGGTCTGAGAGTGACAGACAGACAGGAAGAAAGACCCTGTCACCGGGAAGTCAAGACAGTCTGCTAACTGTCGGGATTGTGTCGGTAGGGTAGGGAAGGTGTTGAGTCTGTACTTCATTGGTAAGTCCATCCCAGTGTGCTACCTATTGTGTCCAGTGTGACACAGACCTGTGGGGCGAGAGTGTGAAGGGACTGAGGAAGGGAAGCTGCGAGGCGTTGAGCCGGCTTAACCTGGACCCAGAACCTGAGCACGACCGCACTATGGTCAGAAAGTACCACCCTGGACGAGCCAGTGACGTCACATCTTGTCCCGCCAGCCACCGACGTCAACAGAAAACGGATGAATCACCACCACCACCCAGCCGCCGTGCACTTAATTAAGAGCCAAGTGTAAGTGGCTGGTGATTTTTAGATGAAATTTTCCTCCGGGAAATTTTATCTTTTTGGTGGGGAGTTATGTGAGGAGGTGGTTCACCAGCTCACTTACAATAGTGCTCTTATGCCTGTGGGAGCCAGTACACTTGTTAAGTGCACTTGTTAAGTGGGCGGACTTAAGTTTTGTACCAGCAACCGAAACCTCTAGTGTTTGGGCTCATGTGAGAGCCCCAGTCATCAGCAGTCCATAAATGTTACCCTGGCCGGGGTGGCATGTCTGTGGACAGTGCTAGAGCTGATAGCATCATCTCATTGTATGGCATGAGGCTAGGCTCAGCTTTGTGCGGGAAACAGCTAGGCCGCCGGCGTGGGTGTGGGGCCCCCGCGCTGGCTGCCCACTTGAGTGGTTGTCATGGAAACCAGCCGCCATCTTAGAAACATCTTGAGCCGCCATGTTGGTCGGCCATCTTGGAGCTGCCCTAGGGGCTATGCTACACCGTCGCTGATTGGATGAGAGGGGTAGGCCGCTGTATGCCTTCCTCTCATTGGTTATTTCGAGAAGGACGCGGGGATAGCCGTTGTGAGCATCATTCTGAACTCAGTCGCCACCTTGTCAAGACGTTCCTGTACTCAATTCGGCCAAATTGATGTATAGGGCGTCGTGGTGGCTGGACTACAACTGCTGATGCATCCTGCTTCACCTACGACATCGGTCGTCACAGAATCCGGCCGAAGTCGTCGCTTGGAGGGGTTTAAGACATTATTGTATGCAGGGGGTAGAGGTACAGTGATCTGGGATCGTGGGGGAATGTGCATACGAGCAGCAACAGACTCGTAGATCCCATACCAGTGATGATTAGACTTGCTAGTGCTCTGTAGCAGTCGATGGGAACGGGAAAATTCGTGTCAGTGTTAAGGCAATTTCCCAATGTTGGTGTGAGACGCTATCGTTGGGCGTGTCACCTGGGTATGAACGCTTCACTTCACCGGGGAGTCGAGGGTGCGAACTCAGCCGTGTTGAGTGGGAGGGGTTCGAGTGTGCGCCAATTTTCCGTATGAGTACTACGGTCAGGAACTACCGCCGCCTACGCCACCCGGAGCGAGCCAGCCACCTATAGCGGGGTGCCTGATGTATGGGAATGGTGTGTAAAGCCGGCAGTGTGAATGAGTAAGTACCTATGTGTGTATTTCGGTGATTAGTAGTCTCTAAAGCTTGAATTCGAGGTCAAGTGTTCCGTCACATTGTCACGCAGCACCTGTTCAGGTGGAGTGAATTGTGGGCGAGGAGATTAATCACCTGTGTTGTCATCTTGTCAGTCCAGAGGGACTTAAGTGTACACAGACGTACAGTGTGTGTGTGTGTGTGGGTACACACGGGAACACAGAATATACATAGATTAGCCAAGGACTGAGAAGGTGTCCAAGTAATAATTCTTTTATTTCATTGTGGTAATCATTTTTGATCGTCCGTGGGACGGAGTGATATCATTTCCATGTGTGGTCTTGCAGGTGTGGAATTCCAACACTGAGCGCTCAGGTATGTGTAACGCCAGTGATTCCTGGCAATGATTATTGTGGAGTGTGCCTCAGTGTGGCTTAAATTTCTTGTAGTGTTCCCAGGGCCGTGACAAGTGTGATTTATATAAATATATATATTGTGGTTGCAGTATTAATTAACGTAATTTTGGTGAGGTTTGGTGAGTGACGAGGCCGTCTAGAGAGACCGCCCCCGCTCTGTCGAGTAACGTAACTCTCGAGTGTTTATCGGCATGCGTGACCGATAAATCACTCACCCATGTGATTTAAGGAGTGTGAGATTCTCCTTAGTGTTCCCAATAACGTTTGATAGCTGTAGGCTACATGTGTCGGCAGTAATTATATATATATATATATACATAATCGTAGTGTCACGGTGCCCAGTGTTAATGTGTTATTTACTGTGTGGTGATTGCAATATATTGACCTATGTTCTAGGGGTCATTTGCAGCAGTAAGTAAGTAAGTGTGTGCAGTATCCTAATATTTGGAAATTGGAGTACTTGCCGTGTGTGTTATTGCAAAGGGGGTTGTTATTTGATGGTGATTGTTGCTAGTGTTGAGCAATCACCGGATGTGATTGCAGTCCAGTAAAACCATTGTGGGGCAGGGTTCTAGAGGGTTCATGTCCTGTATGTTATTTTGCTAGATTCTGCAGTATTGTCAAAGCAACCGGATTGTAACGTAAATCACTGTGATTTGTTAGTGTGATTTGTCATTGTCGTGGGTGAACTCGGCTGTAGACGAGTACTTGGGTACACATATATTCTCCTGGTTATCTGGTAGGACATCGAAGTCCAGTATTCAGTGAGGTGATTGCGAGGCAATTAATATAACGTAACCAAGGGAACGCCCATTGCTTTAAGAGAATTTGTTCTTTGACAATTTGAGTAACGTAGAATACGTTTGGGTTAATATACTTTCCTGTAAGCAGCTACGGTAGTCTCGAGGAGCCTAGCCATCAGCCAGATAAGAATTAGAGTATTGTCTGTCGTAATTAACGGTCAGTGGGCCGGGTAATTGACGTGTTTCAGGAAGTCAAAGTAATTAATCTCGATCCTTGTTTGATCGACTCACACGAAGGCTACATTGTTCCATTAACGTAACGTCGTTATCTGCCCGGAAGTACCGGCATTGGATTGACTCGTGAGAGGAGTAACGTCATTTAGAATAACGTAAACGTGGGGCTAATTACTGTTATTAGCCGCCTGAATTGGTCTGAGTATAGAAGGCTCAGACGGAATTCATACCTTAATGTAAATTGCTGAGCCAGTGTGAAAGGTTGCGTATTTTAATTGTTTAATTATTGATCTTGAGGATAGTAATTAATTACTCTAAAGGTAATCACGAGTGATTACCGTTCTCTTAGCACTTTGGACATTGCAAATCAGAGTTTACCATCGCTGAGTGATTAGTAACCGATTAACGTAAATTAACGTAACTAGTAAAGAGATTAATCAGCTGTCTGGAAGTACAGGGATTAATGGGATTTTCTCACTGAATGCTCGACGGGTAGAGTGTTGTTTGATTTTCGCGTTACTAGTGACAGTTGTAAGAGTTGTTAATTTAACGTAAATGTTACCTTGTTATCAACGTAAATGTTATTGTGTTATTAACGTAAATCAATTGTTATTAATTGTTGATCGTCCGTGGGACGGAGTGTTAACGTAAGGATTAATTTGTGGAAGGGTGCTGGAGTTGCCAGTGAACCCATCAGTTATTGTTGTCATTGAAAGACTACTGATTTGATTGCATTGCAACCGCTGTTGCAGGAGTAGACTGCACTGAGGCGTAGAACAGTTAGGAGATTACTGGAGACGTATTTCAGAACCTACTGTGTCATTTGTTGTAATTGTGATTATAGATCTGTTAGTTCTTGTTTCTTGTTGATTCCTCTGTGGTCACGCTTATGTTCGAGTTAGTTCATTATGCAGTCCGAGGGGCTGGTGTCTAGCTGTCATTGATAGTGTCACAGGAAGGATTTCGAGTAACGTCATTGACATTTCTTTTGTTTTGTTGTAGTAGTTAGTACTTTATTGAATAAACTAAGTTGTTATGGTTAACACTGTCTTTTCGTTACACCCCCACACATTATTATTGTTATGCAAATGTTCTTCACACTCGACTAAAATTGAGACTAATTTTCTGAGCTTTGGATCAAATATACGGCACCACACAACAATAAATTATTGTTGTGAGAGCCCGTGACCTACTCGTTAGATTCGCTTCGGCGATTGGCGAAGGTCGGCGGCCTAAGTGGGGGGGATTTCAATTTTCATTGGGGTCTCGGCGTTTGCTCGCGCCTAGTCAATTGTTCATACATGGTCCCAAAGTGAGGAATGAGCTGGTTACTACACTGGTGTGTTAGCTAAGCAAGTCCTTCCTCAGGCGACCTAGTTGAATATCACGACAGGAATAAAGTTAAAGAATAAAGAAAGTTCTTAGAAATTTTCCGAGCTAAAATTCCTTATACCAATTTTAATTTATTCCAAAACTTCTCACAGTTAATAAAAACTAAACTCTCACACAAAGTAGCTCCCCATTTTTACCCTAATCCACCCTCCTGCCCCTAACCCACCCTCCTACCTTAAACTTACCTTAAACTCCCTTCCTGCATGGGCCACCCTCCTGCTATGGCCCATCCTCTTGCTCTAAATTTTCCCCCTGCTACCCTCCCTTTCCATATTTTTCCCTACTCACTACCCATTCCACCATATACCTCTCCCTCGGGGCTGTAAATAGGTTCTCCCTCTCATACATGTATTTTCTCTCCCTCTATCCTCCTCAATTAAAAAATAAAATGCACCCTGCTTCTCCTCTGCTTCTTCCAGGGTGACTCTCTCTCTCTCTCTCTGACTCTTTTCCTATCCTGTTTCCTTCCTTCGTACTCCCTTTCCATGTCTCTTCCCTCTTTATTCAGTCTCATCTTCCATCTTCCTGTCTCTTCTCCCTTCACCCTGGTTTTCCTTCCCCCTCACCTCGACTCTCTCCTTCTCATACTGCCTCTTATAACTCTTGCTAGCTCTTCTCTCCTCCCTTCACCCCCCTTTCTCCTCTCCTCCTGCCTCTCACACCTTCTACCTTCAGCTAAAGTTAACTGCTTCACCCCGACTATGTGAAGACCTGTCGCCTGGCAGCTGGGGTGGACAGCGCTTCGAATTCGTAGTCCTGAGGTTCCGGGTTCGATTCCCGGTGAAGGCGGAGACAAATGGGCTAAATGTTTCTTTCACCCTGATGGCGCTGTTACCTAGCAGTAAATAGGTACCTGGGAGTTAGACAGCTGCTACGGGCTGCTTCCCCGGTGGGGGGGGGGGTGTAACAGAAAGGAGGCCTGGTCGAGGACCGGGCCGCGGGGACGCTAAGGCTGGAAATCATCTCAAGATAACCTCAAGATAACCCCAGTCCAGTGTCAAACCTCTGCTCTTAGGAGACATTGTCCCTCCATTATTCCTCTTTTATAAATTTTTTACCAGGGTGTGAAACGTTCACTACCCATTATAAAGAGGTCCATTACCCTTAGTAAAACGGTAGCTACTCTTTGGAAAACGTCCACTTTCCTGTGGAAAACGTTCACTTTCCTGTGTAAAACGTTCACTTTCCTGTGGAAAACGTTCACTTTCCTGTGTAAAACGTTCACTTTCCTGTGTAAAACTTTCACTTTCCTGTGTAAAAACTTTAACTTTCCTGTGTAAAACTTTCACTTTCCTGTGTAAAACTTTCACTTTCCTGTGTAAAAACTTTAACTTTCCTGTGTAAAACGTGCTAAATCCTGTACAAAACATTTATTCTCTGCAACCAGGGAAAAAAAGATCTAATCCCTATGTCATAAAATCCTCCAGCCGTGTCAGGCCTATTGTCAGATCCAACACTTTGTGCTAAATCCTCAACCACTCATCAAATCCATCTCCTTGTGTTAAATCCTCAACCATTCGTCAGATCCAACACCTTGTGCTAAATCCTCAACCACTCATCAAATCCATCTCCTTGTGCTAAATCCTCAACCACTCATCAAATCCATCTCCTTGTGCTAAATCCTCAACCACTCATCAAATCCATCACCTTGTGTTAAATCCTCAACAACTCATCAGCTCCTTCAGTCTATGACAAGCTATTCAGTCGGTACGAACACCTCTAGCAAGAACCATATCTGTCAGTGACAAGTTCTTCACTCTTCATCAAGTGCATCATTCATTTCTTAATCCTTAAGTGTCTCTAAGATCTTGACGTAAATTTCGGAATGACACAGGATGGGGTTATTCAGCCGACCGGTGTCACATCTTCCAGAAGATGTTGAATCACTATGTTGGTGACATCTAATGAAGTCAATGTCAAATTCAATGCCTGACGGTTGTGTCAAATCTCTAAGATATTATCATCTGTTCCAGCTGGTGTCCAATCCTTCTATATCCACCAGCTATTAATCCTGTATTCAGTGTCATATCCTACAAATGTTGACATACATGGGTTGATGGGGTTCTGGGAGTTCCCAGAAACCCTGGGAACCCTGGTTGATGGGGTTCTGGGAGTTCTTCTACTCCCCAACATGTTCTACTCCCCTACATGTCCTACATCTACTCCCCTACATGTTCTAAAGCTGATTTCAAAACTTTCAGTTAATGTCCAGTACTCTAGCTGTTGTCATAAACGATTTCAGGTGTCAAAAGCCGTCGTGACCATAAACATTTTTAGGTGTCAATAGCCGTTGTCATATAGAGCTTCATGTGTGTGTGTAGCCCCCAACACAGCTTTACTCTCTGTGGCGTCGCCAAGTGCCCTCAGCTTCCCCCCTCTCTCTCTCTCCATGACGATAAAAAAGGATTTTTTATCTCTCCCTTTCGTTGTGGGTCATGGCTGTCACCTTTTGTGTGTGTGTGTGTGTTCCCCTTTATCGTTGCCGCTGTCAGCCAAGAGTACCCTAGTCACAAACAGAGGGGTGCCTCGCTGAGCCTCCCTCCCTCTCCATATGAGGAGTGGGATAAGGCCAGTAGCCTTTACTGCAGCCTTAACCAGACGTCACCTGCAGCCTTTACTAAGGTGCAGTGACGCCCGCCTGCGGCGGCAAGCACCACTCAGGTCGCAGCGTCACGTCACGTGATCTCCTGTCGCTTCCTCATTGGTCACGGCGGCCAGCGCATAACCAATCATCTCTTCCTCATCCGGGAATTTCGGTGTCGCGGTCTCTCAGTGATCCTGGGCGGGAAAATACCTCTCGAGGCGGGCTGTGATCCGCCATCTTTGTCCACAAGTCTAGGTTCTGTCTCCCCCACCGTATCTTAAAAGAAAAATAATTTCAAAATGAAACTTTTTGTCTCTCTCCAAGTGTAATAAAAAAACAATTATACTTCTAGGTTTATACAGAGGGAGTATGACTCTTGACATTCTCTAGGAAGGGGCGTGTTAGGCGAAGGTAAGTGTAAGAGTGTGTGCATGTGTGTGTGTGTGTGTGTGTGTGTGTGTGTGTGTGTGTGTGTGTGTGTGTGTGTGTGTGTGTGTGTGTGTGTGTGTGTGAAGAAAGGGGAGGGGTGGTTCCTATTGAATATAATTTACCACTGCAAGCCTCAGCCTATTGAACCTCTACCCAAGGAACTGCCGGTTGTCTAATTCAATAACTCCCGACGCCTTTCTTTGCTTTGTTTGTTACATCTGCTCACAAGTCGTTACCTCTGGCTGACACAGCAAGGGTTCGCTCCTGCATTATGTGTGTGTGTGTGTGTGTGTGTGTGTGTGTGCGTGTGTGTGTGTGTGTGCGTGTGTGTGTGTGTGTGTGTGTGTGTGTGTGTGTGTGTGTGTGTGTGTGTGTGTGTGTGTGTGTGTGTGTGTGTGCCTGGGTGTCTTTGTTACCATGTCTCTCACGTATGCCTGTTTTTTTGCGTGTATATAAATCAATTTTAACTTTCCAATCTAAGACTTTCTCTCTCTCTCTCTCTCTCTACCTCTCTCTCTACCTCTCTCTCTCTCTCTCTCTCTCTCTCTCTCTCTCTCTCTCTCTCTCTCTCTCTCTCTCTCTCTCTCTCTCTCTCTCTCTCTCTCTCTCATTAGGAACGCTGAAATATTCCTATTGAGATATCAAAGCTAAGAGCTGCTATCATATATATCAACTCCACTGAAATCTAACCTTGTTCTCTTCTTCTCTCGTCTCCAGAATTACGCAGTTCTTTTCCCCTTTCCTTCACTCGTATATTATTTCTTCTTTCTCCTATTAATCTATTACGTTGCATACATATTGTCCACTTCTCTCCCATACGTGTCCGTGAGAGAGAGAGAAAGAGAGAAAGAGAGAGAGAGAGAGAGAGAGAGAGAGAGAGAGAGAGAGAGAGAGAGAGAGAGAGAGAGAGAGAGAGAGAGAGAGCGAGAGCGGACTGACTAATAAGAGTGCTATTAACTCTTTTCAACCTCCTCAAAGATGTTTAATCTTAGTTTTATATCTTGTTTGTCTTCCTCTTAAGAGTTACAAGAAAATGTGCGTGACCAGGTTGTTTTATAGTTCAGTAGTGGTTTGTAGGAGCCTGACTAGCCTGATTACACGTGCGTGCGTGTGTGAGTGCGTGATTGCGTGCATTCGGGCGTCGGTGAGTGCGTGTTTGCATGTATGCAGCTCGCTAAATTTTATTTTTTTGTTCATTGTTATGCTATGATTGCGTTTTCTTTATGATTTTTGTGGTATAATATCTAAACACGTTATATACCTTTTGTTTACTGCTCGCGAATATATTCGACCAGGTTCGAATCCTGGGCGGGGACTATACAGGTCAGCGATCATTCACTGTTTTCCCCCTATTCACCCAGCAGTAATAAGGGCGTAGTGTTATAAACCTATGGTCGGGTCGTGTTCCAGGGATGAGCTTTACGAAGGGCAAACTCCAAACCTATTAACAAGGGGCATAAGTCGTCAACCCCTGTTTTAAATAAATGGCATAACCTCACAGAAATAGCCTAATAGAAATAGAAAAGGGGGTAGAAATAGCCTAAGCTACTCTATCCCTTTGAGATGTATTTTTTTTCTTGTCTCAATAAACGTATTTGAACTTGACCTTGAACCTCACACTCAACAATACTAACAGTATTCATAAGACTCTCCTAACTTTAAATATTCGTAAAGATGACTAAAATATAACCTACACACACACACACTTTTATTTATATAAAATTGCTTGAACAATTAAAATTAAAAACTTCTCCCTAGAGAGAGGAGTGCTTTCCTAAATTGCGCCTCAATAATTTGTTTATAATTAGTCTGTAGTTGTACTATGTTTGGGTGAGTCTCTGGGGGCATAGCAGTTTAGGTCTGTAATGAGGAGGAAGGAGGGGGATCAATCTAGTTACTATCCCTCATTAATGAGGCAATTTCTAACTATTATCCATTAATGACTTCTTTGGCTACAATGCAAACTAATGAGATTTTCTCTGGTTACTATTATCCGTTATTGAGATTATTCTATGTCTGTTGCAGTCATACGTTGTTTTCGGTTTTGATGTGTTTACCAATTAGCAGGATATGTGAGGTGTATATGAGAAGGCTGGAGTGAGAGATTGATTGATGATGCGAGACAGGGGAGAGAAGGAGAAATAAAGAGAGACATTAGAAAGTGAGAGAGAGAGAGAGAGAGAGAGAGAGAGAGAGAGAGAGAGAGAGAGATAGGGGAGATAAAGAGATATTCATCGAGGACAAGTGAGGCGAGAAATTCGGAAAGAGGAAAAGACAAGGAGAATGCGTTAGGGATGAATGCAGTTCAAAGGAGATAATTACTGCATGGTTCCTCGATGGAGTAGGTACGACTCCCCATCTTGGCGTTGTCTTGGGTATATTGATAGACCACGGGAACACACACACACACACACACACACACGCACACACACACGCACACACACACACACACACACACACACACACACACACACACACACACACACACACACACACACACACACACACAAGGGGCACACGCACAAGGGGACACAGGTGGAAACTGAGCGCCCAAATGAGCCACAGAGATATTAGAAAGAACTTTTTTAGTGTCAGAGTGGTTGACAAATGGAATGCATTAGGAAGTGATGTGGTGGAGGCTGACTCCATACACAGTTTCAAGTGTAGATATGATAGAGCCCGATAGGCCCAGGAATCTGTACACCTGTTGATTGACAGTTGAGAGGCGGGACCAAAGAGCCAGAGCTCAACCCCCGCAAACACAACTAGGTGAGTACAACTAGATGAGTACACACACACACACACACATACACACACACATACACACACGCACACACACACACACACACACACACACACACACACACACCTCGTAGGTGGGGCCTCGTAGCCTGGTGGATAGCGCGCAGGATTCGTAATTCTGTGGCGCGGGTTCGATTCCCGCACGAGGCAGAAACAAATGGGCAAAGTTTCTTTCACCTTGAATGCCCCTGTTACCTAGCAGTAAATAGGTACCTGGGAGTTAGTCAGCTGTCACGGGCTGCTTCCTGGGGTGTGTGTGTGTGTGTGGTGTGGAAAAAAAAAGAAAAAAAAAGTAGTTAGTAAACAGTTGATTGACAGTTGAGAGGCGGGCCGAAAGAGCAAAGCTCAACCCCCGTAAAAACACAACTAGTAAAAACACAACTAGTAAACACACACACACACACACACACACACACACACACACACACACACACACACACACACACGCACACACACGCACACACACACACATCCACCGTCTAACACAAAGACTGAACAAACCCTACCTTAAAAGACGACCATTATTTCAAAATACCTCACACAGACTGGAACAAAAAGCTCTTACACGAAAATTTACCCAAAAATGTAAAAATTTTCTTATTTCTCCGATTTACGTAATTGGCATACTGTCATATGTAGATCAGGTAAATATTACCTGAAATATTCTCCAATTTACCATCAATAGTCACCCAGTCTTCTCAACCAATAGCACGCGTTTGTCACATTATGGAAACTAGCGTTACTAATACAACCTACTATGAAAAGTAATGGCTCTCAATTTTCAACATTTTTCTATCCATAGGACTCAATAGGTTAGGTGGGTTGTTTGGGTTCGTATGTTTCTGATAAGGTTAGGTAAGGTTAGATGACCAAACCAGACGCCAGAAGATGAAGAGACGACGAAGTTTCGGTCCGTCGTGGACCATTTTCAAGTCGATTGTGATGGGAGCGAGTTTGTTGTTGTTGTTGTTGTTTTAGATTTAGCTACTCAGAAAAAAATGTCCATGTAGCACGGGCTATAGAGAGCCCGTAACGGGGGAAGGAGGCACGGGGCATCAAGTAAGGCAAGAGTGAGGTGAGGAGCAGGTAGGAGGAGGTAATTCCTAGAAGGTAAGATCAAAACAAAAGGTAAGAACAAGAAGCAAGATTCGGATGGGATGAGTGTAATAATGGGGTGAAGGGGGAATGGGAACGTAAGAATAAGAGGAGAGAGAAAAAACAAGAGAAAAAGGGTGGGTAGGCTTATGTCAGCTCACGTTTGGTAGAAAGGGTAGAGAATTTGAGTACTGTGAAAGGGAAGAGTCAATAGCAACCTAGCTAGGACTCAGGTTCATGTTGGGTAGGTTGTGTATCACAGCAGAGTCGACCAGACGGCGTCTGTGAAGAGTACAGAGGCAGGAAAGATTATTTTAGAAGACCAATCAATAGGATGATTAAAACCTCTAACATGACAGAAGAGAACATTGTTAGTGTCTGCAGACTTAACTCTTCTTTTGTGTTTATTAAGTCTGTCATTTAGTGTACGGCCAGTTTTCCCAAAGTATTGGAGTGGACAAGACGTACAGGAAATAGAGTAGACACCAGCAGCATTAGAAGCAGGAGGAGCTGTGTGTACTAGATTGCTACGAAGAGTGTTAGTTTGTCAAAAGGCGAGCTTTATGTCAAGAGGACGAAGGGTATTAGTGATAATTTTGAGTTCAGATACGAAGGGAAGGCAGAACACAGTGCTAATAGTGTTGGAAGCATGTTTGAGGATGAAAGAAATTTCGTTTAGCTTGAGAATAGGCACAGTTGATGATATGTAAAGGGTAACCAAGGCGAGAGAAAGATTTGTAAATAAAGGAAATTTCAGAATCCAGAAACTAAGGGTCGCTGATGCGTAGAGCGCGGAGGAAGAGAGAGACGATGATACTTTTCATAACAGAAGGAGGATGGTAGGAAAAGAAGTGATTATACATGCCACTATGCACAGGTTTGCGGTAGACAGAGAAAGAGAAACCCGGTCACAGAGCTGTGAACATGAACATCAAGAAAAGAAAGGAGGGAATTAGATTCCCATTCATCTTTTAAATGGATAGAGAGAGTCAGAGTGTTAAGAGAGGAGATTGAAGGCTGGAAAAAATCATGAGGCCATAAATAAAAAAAAATGTCATCAACATAGCGAAGCCAGAGAGAGGGACGAGTATCAATAGTGAGAAGAAGAACGATTTCGAAGTATTCCACGTAGAGATTGGCAAGAACAGGGAAGAGAGGGGAACGCATAGCCATACCGAAAGTTTAAGAGAAGTATTTTCCGTTGAAAGAGAAACAGTTTAGAGTCAACACAGAGTCTGATGAGTTCGAGGAAAACGCCAGTGGGAAGCAGGAGACAAAGAAAGCCCTCAGTCACCTTAAGACGACAGAGAGAACGTCATCAAGTGGAACATTAGTAAACAGAGTTGACACCAAGACAGACATCTTACAGAAGGGCTGCAGGTTTAGTCTATGAAGTCCTAAGAATGACGAAGGTTAGAAGGAGAAGAAAATGCAGGTTGCATTTTTGACAGAGTGGCAGATCAAGAGAACAGTGTGGCATATTAACCATGGGGGAATACAGTATAATACCCGTATTATATATTATTAAACCCGGAGCTATCTCGGGCTCTATAAAGGTGGCCTGTTCACCTTGAGCTAAATAAGACTTCCTTGGCTCACTTGTCTCGCCTCGGACACTTATTTTCAATCAAGAGAGTGGTGGTTGCCCCGCTGAGAGCTCACGCTAAGTGAGCTCAATATACTCAATAATACAGCCGCTTAACTTGTCCCAAACTCGCAACTACCACAGGGTTACACACAGAAATCACAATAACGTGATGCATGAAATGAACAAATTCACAAGGGCCGTGACGAGGATTCGAACCTGCGTCCGAGAGCATCCCAGACGCTGCCATAATCGACTGAGCAACGACATGGTCAAACCTACGACCATATCGTTGCTCAGTTGATTAAGGCAGCGTCTGGGATGCTCTCGGACGCAGGTTCGAATCCTCGTCACGGCCCTTGTGGATTTGTTACCGCAGGGTTATTTTTTTAAATGATAATTCATCTATAGGAAACGAAGTTCGTATATAAGTTTATACAAATATATAATGACAGCTGAAGCTATTTTATTATTATTAGTTCACGCACTAAGTGAATCAGTTTAAGAGTGCATAAATAAGAGTAATGTTTTAATATAAATATTTTAAAATGTTCGTAATAAGGTTACTTTCATGTGGAAGATAGCTCTTCACTGGTCTACTTTATTATGCACTCGACTATTTTATTATCGCACTAGTCTGTCGTATATACTTGATATTTTGGATTTTTATTTGTCTATCCAAGGATTAATACAAATCTTTAACCCACCATAAGGGTAGACAATGGGAGGGGGGGGGGGTCGACCCCGACCCATGACAGTCCTCCCACCCTCACCAGTCACCCTGAAAAGTTGGCTGTATCTTGCGCCCTAGTGTATGGCCTCCAACCTTCGACAGAAACACACAAACAGCATTTCATTCTATTAAGAAAGCAAGCAAGACTAGCCAAGTATAATACCCCGTATAGAAGACGTTGGAGAAGGCCCTCAGAGTTATATCATTTGTTCAGAAGGTTTAGATAATGACCAGCAACGTGCCGTCAACCACACGACGAAACTACGACGTTTCTACAACGTTCGAACAAGTGTTAACACATACTAACAAGTCGTAACAACCAATATAACACGTTGCAACAACGTTTAAATACGTCATTAAAACGTTATAGCAAGATGTAACCACTTGATTACAAGTTGTAACATAGCGGGAAAATATTGACAGTTACGTTGTGTTAACAAGCAAGAATATGTATGTAATATGCATATGCTGGAATATGCATATTCTGATGGCCTCGTAGCCTGGTGGATAGCGCGCAGGACTCGTAATTCTGTGGCTCGGGTTCGATTCCCGCACGAGGCAGAAACAAATGGGCAAAATTTATTTCACCCTGAATGCCCCTGTTACCTAGCAGTAAATAGGTACCTGGGAGTTAGTCAGCTGTCACGGGCTGCTTCCTGGGGGTGGAGGCCTGGTCGAGGACCGGGCCGCGGGGACACTAAAAAGCCCCGAAATCATCTCAAGATAACCTCAAGATGGGCAGATTTCTATCCTAGGGTTCCCCTTAAGTGGTTCATGCTTTTGTGGGTCGACTCTGGCTCTGTCGAGTACCCTATATAGGGTAATAGAATTAGAACCTGTACGTGGACCACTTTTTGGGGGTTCAAGTCGACCTCTTTTATTTCGATTATGCTTTTGGGTATTTATTTTCCAGTAGCTCATGTTTTTTTATTGTCAACTTGTTGCACTACTCAACCCACAGATCGACTTCTACGGTTCGAAATTTGTGTCCCAGTTTGTAATTTGGGTTTTGTGCATGTGTTTTGTTATGCTTATTGTGTTCTTTTTCCTTTCCTTTCTTTATATCTCTCTCTCTCTCTCTGTACATAGGTGGGTACAGGAGCAGACGTCTGAGTTTGGTTAGCAGGCTTAGATCTTCCTCTTCTCATATCTCATCTAAGTCTTATAAACTACTAGTTTCCCCTAAAACACGACCCCTCTAATCGCTTTAGAACCAGGTCCCCAATTCCTGCAGGGTGAGGAGGGGTGGCGAGTTACAGATCGGTACCCAGTCGATCCTTCCTGCTCGGAGCTCGAACGTGGGCCCAAAACACTCCGTTTCTGCCTCCCCACAAATTCCTCCAACCGCCTCGCTACTAAATCCACCAGGGATCCTGCTGGTCGTGT
Source organism: Procambarus clarkii (assembly GCF_040958095.1). Lineage (NCBI taxonomy): Eukaryota > Metazoa > Arthropoda > Malacostraca > Decapoda > Cambaridae > Procambarus > Procambarus clarkii. Next base: position 37,028,226 of record NC_091156.1, on the reverse strand, counting down.
TCCATTTAGCCTCTCACACGCCTCACATCCATTCCATTCATGGTAACACCCCCTTTCCATATCCCACTCTGTCTCTCTCTTTCTCTCTCTCTCTCTCTCCCCCTTTTCTTTTATCAAGGTGTTATCTCTCCAAAACCACATTTGGTCACCTGCTAGTCACCTTTGGTTATCTGTTATTGATTAACCATTTCCTGTTCCCAGGCTAGGGCCGTTCATGTTTGTGGAGGGGCCGTTCATGTTTGTGGAGGGGCCGTTCATGTTTGTGGAGGGGCCGTTCATGTTTGTGGAGGGGCCGTTCATGTTTGTGGAGGGGCCGTTCATGTTTGTGGAGGGGCCGTTCATGTTTGTGGAGGGGACGTTCATGTTTGTGGAGGGGCCGTTCATGTTTTTGGAGGGGACGTTCATGTTTGTGGAGGACCGGCTAACGTTACAGCCGGATATAAAAGGGCTTTATGTCCCAATGTGAGGGCCGGCTATTGTTACAGCCGGGTACGAGACGGCTTTATGTCCCTGTGTGAGGGCCGGCTACAGTTACAGCCGGCTACAAGAGGGCTTTATGTCCCTGTGTGAGGGCCGGCTACAAGAGGGCTTTATGTCCCTGTGTGAGGGCCGGCTACAGTTACAGCCGGCTACAAGAGGGCTTTATGTCCCTGTGTAAGGGCCGGCTACAGTTACAGCCGGCTACAAGAGGGCTTTATGTCCCTGTGTGAGGGCCGGCTACCGTTACAGCCGGCTACAAGAGGGCTTTATGTCCCTGTGTGAGGGCCGGCTACAGTTACAGCCGGCTACAAGAGGGCTTTATGTCCCTGTGTGAGGGCCGGCTACAGTTACAGCCGGCTACAAGAGGGCTTTATGTCCCTGTGTGAGGGCCGGCTACAGTTACAGCCGGCTACAAGAGGGCTTTATGTCCCTGTGTGAGGGCCGGCTACAGTTACAGCCGGCTACAAGAGGGCTTTATGTCCCTGTGTGAGGGCCGGCTACAGTTACAGCCGGCTACAAGAGGGTTTTATGTCCCTGTGTGAGGGCCGGCTACAGTTACAGCCGGCTACAAGAGGGTTTTATGTCCCTGTGTGAGGGCCGGATACCCTTACAGCCGGCCAGCGACAGATAGGGCTTAATGTGCACATGTATCTGGCTGTTCCTTGGCTGCCACCAACACCATGACCGTGAAACAGAGATCACTGGATATATTTCAAGATTATTGTTAGGCGATGAAGATTCCTTCAAAATTATCCTCAAGCAGTGTTTTTGTTATTATTATTATACCGAGAATAATAAGTCTAATTGGCTGGCTGAGGTCACATGACTTCATTGACTAATCAAAACCCGCCTCTGGGTTTGTGACGTCACTGGGAGACGTTTCCCGCCGCCTGCAGGGCGCCAGACGCTCAGAGGTACTTGGCGCTTCGTTGAGCGCGGACGTGCGCCGATTGAGCTCTCGAGGTCTAGGAGCCTCCTTAAGTGGATATACACAGCCTGACAAGTATATAGTGACTACCAAGGACTGCAGTACTTCAGGGAAGTGCGAGGATGCCTAATCCAGGGATGTAAGGGCGTCGTGGACCGTGAGTTGATTAGTCTTGGAGAAGTCGAGGGTTAGTGACTACAGCTGGAGGAGTGAGTGACTCGCTGTCAGTGTAACTCCCAAGCACTCAGAGCTGTGGTGATTGGATCACTCCCACTGGGAACTCAGAAGGGAGAAGAGATGCATCCTGATCCTTGAGTGTGGTCTAGGTGAAGGAGTACTCGAGGAGACGACGTGTGCAGTGACGACTGGACGAGCCAACGCCCAGGAACTTCACTCAGGGAATGAGCACGGAGATGACGAGGATCTTCACGACGCCCAAGAACTGGTAATGCTTCTTCTGTAACGCAGAGGAACGCCGCGAGGAACGGAGTACCCAGTGAACGGCGACTGGAGCCTAGGCGTCTGAGGACAGGATATGTTAAGGTAGATCATTTTTCCCTCCCACATTTCCCTTGGTTGTCAGGCAAGATAGGCCTATTGTTATGCTTAGGCATTTATTAGAGAGCATATAAGTCATAGGAGTAGATTAGGCTGTGGGACAGCACGAATATATCATTCTACTGTGTGGTGAAGACAGCGTGTGGCCGGCCCGTGAAGGAATGAGGAGCGACGCTGATGAAGCTGCCCAGTGAAGGGGGCGGTGATCCGTTTAAATTAATTCATCAACTGATGCGAGCTGCTGTCACCATTATTATTATTATTTCCATAAGTCTATACATGTATCTCGTGTGTTGTAGTTTACTTTGAGTAAACTTTTTATTGTTTGATCACTGCTTTTGGTGTAATCTCCATCTCATTGAGCTTTGTGATAAATGACATATGATTATACTCTACTGTTACTGGCATGACATAGAGAGAGACCCTGTGTTGGCAACACATTAGATTTGAACACTGGTACTGGCATTCCCTATAGAGTGACCCCGAGATGGCAACATGACTGTACATTTGAATCCTAGCACTGGCAGCACATAGTACGGTGTCGGAAAATCCGACACCATTTAATAATCATACATACAGATAATAGCTGTATTGTATAAACAAGTTACCCATAGAAAACGTAACTTGTAGTGGAATTACCGTTTAAAGAAAACGGGATATCATCACCACATACTATTATAATTCACCACCTATTATGGTGGGAATTATTCTTAAATACATTAGTCTTTGGACTTTACCATCATAAACCATCTCATATAAATTAACTTAATTATCAATATTAAAGTAGAGTAAATGTGACCCTTCTATCAACTTCTGACATCTGGACAATGTAAGCCAGGCGTCAGTGAGGAAGACGCAGCCATGGTTGATACTAGACCAGAGGCTCACGGGAGCAAATACGGCTCCTGTTAATTTACTTGGACGTAGTGTTATGGAAACCAAAGGTGTACCATTTTCAACACGCTGTCAACAAATCAAGTTAAGTGTTCTTTCCGAAACCCAGTATCTTTCATTTATGGCCATTAATGTCATTATATAGGGTGACCCGGTTAGAGCACGTGGAAGCCTCAAACTAAAGGTAATTAAGCCAGGTCTTCATGTTCCATGTACAGTTTTGTCTGAAATACTTGTCATATATAGAATCTGGCTTTACAGCTAGCGCCCTTTTGACAGGTCAAGACGAGGAAGCAAAGACTTTGTGCACCAGTTACTGGGTGATGGAAGCTACCTCAAAGAGGATAATTTGGTGTCTACACCCTAGTTATACCTGGTGGACTAACCTGCTGTACTATAAGATAAGGAACCTTTTCAATGTATGTAGTTAATACTGTAGTTTGATTGGCTGCATATATATTAATAATATAAACCCCCCTAATGTGTAGAGGATCGATTTGTGAGATTAAGAGATTATTGCAGAAATACAGTCCACTTATCATTATACAAATTGCTATCGAAGTATATAAATTAACGTAAATATAAATTCATATAAATTAAATAAATATAAATCTCACAGGTCGGTTCCCACATTATTTGGTCCTTCGAACCGGATGACGAATTATTTGATCCTTTGAACCACATTTGGTCAACTTAGTACCGGATGAACCAGTTAACCAGTGGATTCATTAAATATACTAGTGCAGTGTTATTTAAACAAAGCCAGCAGTCAAGACGGCAGCGTAGCCTCGAGGGAGCTCAGGAGCCTCCCTCAGCCGAGTTCAGCTTCGTCAGCGGTTTCATGCACACCCACAGATATTTGGTGGCGTGTTATTTCGTGAAATGACAGCGCTAATATAGAAGCCAGCCAAATTAGTGGCTGTGTCCTCGCAAGATTGTTCACGGATTTCGTGGTGTTACATTTCGCGAGAGATTATCTACGAATTTTGTGGACTTTATTTCGCGATCACTTATAATATTTAATACTTCTAGATAATATTAGAAGTTTCATAGAGGCTAATTAAGAGGCTATTATCAATAATTGTGTATATTATTTCTCCAAAATAGAGAATCATTTAATATATATTGCACTAGTGATCACAGTATAATATTTACTAATTGCCAACCCACAACAGGGTAGGATATTAACCATTGACTAGTTGAACTATTATTATTCATCCTAGTCCCATTATTACCATAGTCAGTTGTACTGTATTCAACAACCTAACACCATTAATGAATGGTCCAGACCCTATTTTGGGTGTAATTTTTATCAACTCGAGTTGAGTTGTATATATAATAATTTACTTATGATCATTACACCTTTGAGTGATAAATTAGTGTCTCTACCATCCTAGGGTGATATTGAAGAGCTAACCTAAAGGTACTTCCAGTGACACTGGTTTATCACTCAAATCATTAGTGTGTATGATTGTATATATATATAATGTGTATTAATTTTAAGTGCTAACCTCTAGTAGAGGTAGGATTATTGCCTAGTGAGTGCAGAATTTACCCTAGGCTACCATCAGTGCTTGTTCAGTATTATGAGCAGCCCAAATACAAGTCCCACAAGGCTTCACTAACGAGCCAGTATGGATAATGCAGGGAGAATGAAAAGAACCCTTGCAGGTCTTAAAGGCCATTTAACAAGACAGATCAAGAAATGTGAAGATTTGTCACAACAATCAACAGTTGATTATGCTGACCTGGAAAGCTATTATCAAGCAGCTGCAGGTAAATTTGAGCAAATCAAATGTCAAATAGCAACATATGTGGCTGAACTTGCCAACACCAATTTATCAGAAACAGAAATAGACGACATTATGGTTGATCTTGCGAATTATGAAGATCACACTCAGGCCACGTTACAGCCTTATGTCAAATTAATTGCCCAAAACAAGGCAACAGCAACAGCAACAGCAACAACAACAACAGTTGCATCTAATACGAGTCAAGCAGAAGCTCGACTCCCTCCAATTAATTTACCCACTTTCTCAGGAAAAGATGAGGAAGATTGGGATGAATTTTGGAACAAATTCGTTGACCTTGTAGACTCAAAACAATCTTTACCAAAGAGTAGTAAATTCTCTTATTTGCAAGGCCAATTATCAGGTGAGGCTAAAACAGTAGTATCCCATCTGAGATTAACTAATGACGGCTATGATCTGGCAGTAAAACTCCTCAAGGATAATTATGCTGATCCAGAAGTAAGAACATCACATTTAGTTCATGAGCTGTTGCATTTACCCCCACCGGAGGCTTCAGCTGATTCACTCCAAGTCTTCAAGCTGGAGGTAGAATCAATGATCAATGCCCTCAGCCTGACAGCAGATACAAACGGGGCTGAGTGGGTCTTGAAAATAATTGTCCAGGAGAAAATACCTAGGGACATATTGAGACAAATGAGTGCTCATTACAATAAAAGTATCTTATCCATGAATGAAATATCTGAAGGTTTAAAGTCAGTAGTTCACCAATTACGAACACATGACAAATTAAAACCACCAAGTAAACCCTCAGAAACCAATAATAGTAAACCACAGAGTACCAAAGGTACTCCAAATCAATCTAGACAATATAATTCAACACCAAAGTGGAACAGTGGCAGTGTGGGCGTATAGGCAGTGGGACCCTCCAAGCCTATAGTTACTGTGTCACCCAAGAACGTGACACCAAAGGGTACTGGAAGTTATGGAACATGTTTGTTCTGCAATGAGAAACATTCAATGTACCACTGCTCTAATTTTCCTGATAGTGACGCCCGTGTTGAGCGACTCAAAGATTTGCAACATTGCACGAGGTGCCTCAGGAAACATAACATCAAGGACTGTGATACCCAATTACACACATGTAATAGGTGTAACAAAGGTCAGCACCATGCAGCATTGTGCAGAGATACCAAAACAACGTCTCCAAACCCCAAGGTGGAAGATAGCATTCCCACCACAGTACAGTACTGCAAGGTGCAACAAACAAACAGTGTCCAATCGGCAAAGTCTAAAGGTAATACGACTTTGCCTACTGCCCAAATTACCATCCTGAATAAGAGGGCCAAGGTCCATACCCGTGGGTTGTTTGACCAAGGATCCCAGAGAACATATATCACTAAAAAGCTGGCAGATGAATTACAATTAAGGCCTGTAGCCCAGATGTCATTCAATATCTCAGGGTTTGTAACAGATGCAGGACCTCAAGTCTACCAGGTGGTACAACCATCAGTACGCTTAGGCAGGTACGTCTGTCGAGTACAAGCCATTGTGGTGGACAAAATACCAGTAGACCTACAAGTTCAAGGCCTGAGAGCAACAGCCAAATTCCTGAGAAATAGAGGAATAAAATTGGCAGATAATATTAAGTCTGATCACCTCACTGACTTCGGTCTCCTTGTAGGGACAGACTATTGTCATCGATTCATCGGTAGCCCTACTAAATATCAGGGCATACCCATGTTAAACTCTGCAGGAGGTAAATTACTCTCAGGCCCAGTATCAAGCCTGAGGAGACCTATGCCTGCAGATAAACAATACCAATAGAAATCTAAATTTGTCAGCTGATTATATTTCTCCAGTAGCATTATACTAAGGAGATGACAGCTGACTATAGTAACAGAGGTTGATGTTAGTATCATCATTTAAAGCTGAAGATGAGTTCATGAGGCCTCAGTGGCAAATCAGTGAACAGTAGCCTAAAACAGCTACAAGTCACTGCGACCAATGTCACTGAACCCACTGCAGTCTCAGAACCATACTTTACTTTAATGATGAGCTATTCAATCTTCTGAATCAATTAACTAAATTAAACCCCAATAAATTTGATGACTGATTTGATACATTTATTATTTAATCAAGATGTATTCCATGGGCCTCAGTGTTTATATATCAGTGACCAGTTACCTGAACAAACTTCAAGTTATATCTAATGTCACTGATCTCACTGCAGTCCCTGAATCATACTTGACTGTAATACTTGATCACATCCAGTCTTCTGGGTTAAATAATATGTAATAAGGCTTGAATATTAGCCTTTCAAGAGTTAACAGGGAAATGAAATTGCATTAGACTTCTAACCCCTGCAACTCTAGTACGGGACATCCGTCCTGTACGAACAGACGCACAAATGTGTGATTACTAACTACTAACATCAAATTAATCTAATAATTCGAAGGAGGAGTATCGGTGTTCGTCTGTTCTAAAGAGGACTTCGACCCGTGAGCAGCCCCCTGGGGAATTATGTCGGAAAATCTGACACCATTTAATAATCATACATACAGATAATAGCTGTATTGTATAAACAAGTTACCCATAGAAAACGTAACTTGTAGTGGAATTACCGTTTAAAGAAAACGGGATATCATCACCACATACTATTATAATTCACCACCTATTATGGTGGGAATTATTCTTAAATACATTAGTCTTTGGACTTTACCATCATAAACCATCTCATATAAATTAACTTAATTATCAATATTAAAGTAGAGTAAATGTGACCCTTCTATCAACTTCTGACATCTGGACAATGTAAGCCAGGCGTCAGTGAGGAAGACGCAGCCATGGTTGATACTAGACCAGAGGCTCACGGGAGCAAATACGGCTCCTGTTAATTTACTTGGACGTAGTGTTATGGAAACCAAAGGTGTACCATTTTCAACACGCTGTCAACAAATCAAGTTAAGTGTTCTTTCCGAAACCCAGTATCTTTCATTTATGGCCATTAATGTCATTATATAGGGTGACCCAGTTAGAGCACGTGGAAGCCTCAAACTAAAGGTAATTAAGCCAGGTCTTCATGTTCCATGTACAGTTTTGTCTGAAATACTTGTCATATATAGAATCTGGCTTTACAGCTAGCGCCCTTTTGACAGGTCAAGACGAGGAAGCAAAGACTTTGTGCACCAGTTACTGGGTGATGGAAGCTACCTCAAAGAGGATAATTTGGTGTCTACACCCTAGTTATACCTGGTGGACTAACCTGCTGTACTATAAGATAAGGAACCTTTTCAATGTATGTAGTTAATACTGTAGTTTAATTGGCTGCATATATATTAATAATATAAACCCCCCTAATGTGTAGAGGATAGATTTGTGAGATTAAGAGATTATTGCAGAAATACAGTCCACTTATCATTATACAAATTGCTATCGAAGTATATAAATTAACGTAAATATAAATTCATATAAATTAAATAAATATAAATCTCACAGGTCGGTTCCCACATACGGTCCTAGGCTGCTGTAAGTAAATTATATTCGAACTAACGGCGTTGCTGAGACGCTGAGAGAATTACCAAGCTGGGGACCAGAAGGTAAGAGGCGGAAGTGAGGCTACGGCCAGAAGTCCGGCAAATTTTCTGCACGCATAGGTGGGCAGGGCCGGTGGGGGAGTCACATACTGCAGGATTGAGCTTAGCAGTGTGGGCTGGGCCTTCTCCTCTCCCCCTTCGGTCCAAGGTCAAATGGTGGTGGCCGGTCTTGAGACATGACTACTAGAGCTCCCTAAGGGTGATATGTGATACCCTAGTGGAGGGAGCGAAGACCCATGGCGTGAGGTTATAGCATCAGTAGCACGATCCCCCGCTGTTTAACTGTAACCTCATGTAACAATATATATATATATATATATATATATATATATATATATATATATATATATATATATATATATATATATATATATATATATATATTGACACCTCACCTTTCGTTCATTAATAGTGTACATTGATTTTTCATTCTTCAATTGCACTTTCTTTTGTTTATTTATATTCAAAATTTATCTAAAAATCACACTTTTGATTAATTTGTATAAATATATCGAATCTATGCATTTAGATAGACAGGCTATCAGATATCGCAGGAACACAGATACATAAACAAAGGCAAATGCTCATACAGGGCAAGATATTTTGGCTTTAATAATTTTTTGTTAATAAGAAATAATAATACAATTTAGTACAAAATGGGCATTTGTCTTTTCTTTTATTTAATTACATTTGAGAGTCCGATACCAGTATTTTTACTCAGTCAATTGAACGATCGATCTAGTGTTGATCGATTGTTCAATAAATGCGCTCAATCGGGAGGGCGTTATTAATTTTGTTGTTGTTTGTTGACAGCGCCTCTGGTGGCCGTATACGCAGTGAGAGGTCAGACAGCCCGCCTGCCCTGTAACTTAACAACACCTCCTGAAGACCCCGTGATTGTGGTCCTTTGGTACAAGAACGGCACTAAGATTCCAGTCTTCAGGTGAGATGTTTTATATATATATATTTCTTCTTCGAGGATTTCTTCTTATTTTCTTCTTCGAGGATGTGGGTCCCTTTAATTAAACCAGTGGTGGTACCCTTTATATATATATATATATATATATATATATATATATATATATATATATATATATATATATATATATATATATATATATATATATATATATATATAATGAAGGTGAAAACATGGGGGATACATAAGGGATAAACATAGGGGCTGCAGAAGGCTTATTGGCCCATACGAGGCATCTCCTATCTAAACACAAAGATTAATCCAGTGTAATTGGCCTGTTATGTTGGACATTGTCTTCTGTGTCCAACACAGAAGACAGATGTCCAACATAACAGGCCAATTACACTGGATTAATCTTTGTGTTTAGATAGGAGATGCCTCGTATGGGCCAATAAGCCTTCTGCAGCCCCTATGTTTATCCCTTATGTATCCCCCCATGTTTTCACCTTCATTGTATTATCACCTGACCTAATGCGGGTATAAAATCAACTAATATATATATATATATATATATATATATATATATATATATATATATATATATATATATATATAATATATATAAATATATATATATATATATATATATATATATATATATATATATATATATATATATATATATATATATATATATATATATATATTTTATTAAATATGACCGAAAAAGTAAGATTAATAATTCTAACACGAATTTTCTCAATCTTTCGTACATTATGCTTCACTGTTGGAGGTAAATCAAAAATCACTTCTCCAAAATTCATTTTTATTTCTAGTCTGACGCGACACGGGCGCGTTTCGTAAAACTTATTACATTTTCAAAGACTTCACAAATACACAACTGATTAGAACTTGCATTTCCCTGATTTTATATCTACTTTTGAGTGAGGTGGGAAGGGTGATGTGGCATTACATTTGAGTGAGGTGGGAAGGATGATGTGGCATTAGAGGATATTAATAGGGTATTAAAAGTATCAACACAAGACAGAACACGAAACAATGGATATTGAATAGAAGTGTTTGTAGAAAGCCTATTGGTCCATATTTCTTGATGCTTCTATATTGGAGCGGAGTCTTGAGGTGGGTAGAATATAGTTGTGCAATAATTGGCTGTTGATTGCTGGTGTTGACTTCTTGATGTGTAGTGCCTCGCAAACGTCAAGCCGCCTGCTATCGCTGTATCTATCGATGATTTCTGTGTTGTTTACTAGGATTTCTCTGGCGATGGTTTGGTTATGGGAAGAGATTATATGTTCCTTAATGGAGCCCTGTTGTTTATGCATCGTTAAACGCCTAGAAAGAGATGTTGTTGTCTTGCCTATATACTGGGTTTTTTGGAGCTTACAGTCCCCAAGTGGGCATTTGAAGGCATAGACGACGTTAGTCTCTTTTAAAGCGTTCTGTTTCGTGTCTGGAGAGTTTCTCATGAGTAGGCTGGCCGTTTTTCTGGTTTTATAGTAAATCGTCAGTTGTATCCTCTGATTTTTGTCTGTAGGGATAACGTTTCTATTAACAATATCTTTCAGGACCCTTTCCCCTGTTTTTTGAGCTGTGGAAAAGAAGTTCCTGTAAAATAGTCTAATAGGGGGTATAGGTGTTGTGTTAGTTGTCTCTTCAGAGGTTGCATGGCTTTTCACTTTCCTTCTTATGATGTCTTCGATGAAACCATTGGAGAAGCCGTTATTGACTAGAACCTGCCTTACCCTACAGAGTTCTTCGTCGACTTGCTTCCATTCTGAGCTGTGGCTGAGAGCACGGTCGACGTATGCGTTAACAACACTCCTCTTGTACCTGTCAGGGCAGTCGCTGTTGGCATTTAGGCACATTCCTATGTTTGTTTCCTTTGTGTAGACTGCAGTGTGGAAACCTCCGCCCTTTTCCATGACTGTTACATCTAGAAAAGGCAGCTTCCCATCCTTTTCCGTCTCGTAAGTGAAACGCAGCACGGAACTCTGCTCAAATGCCTCCTTCAGCTCCTGCAGATGTCTGACATCAGGTACCTGTGTAAAAATGTCGTCAACATACCTGCAGTATATGGCCGGTTTCAAGTTCATGTCGACTAAGACTTTTTGCTCGATGGTACCCATGTAGAAGTTTGCAAACAGGACACCTAGGGGAGAACCCATAGCGACCCCATCTACTTGCTTATACATATGCCCATCCGGGCTCAAGAAGGGTGCCTCTTTAGTACAAGCTTGGAGTAGTTTCCTCAGAATACTTTCTGGCATGTCAAGAGGAGTACAGGCTGGATCACGATACACTCTGTCGGCTATCATTCCGATTGTCTCGTCCACAGGTACGTTGGTGTATATATATATATATATATATATATATATATATATATATATATATATATATATATATATATATATATATATACACCAATATATATCTATCTATCTATATATATATATATATATATATATATATATATATATATATATATATATATATATATATATATAGATAGATAGATATATATTGGTGTATACTGGCAGCAGGTTTTCTTTTAAACATGTTTTTGTTCTTATGTTCTTATGTTCTTAAATGGAATCAAGTCAGAGTGGGAAAATGTTGTAAGTGGAGTGCCTCAAGGCTCTGTCCTGGGACCTCTGTTGTTTATAATATATATAAATGATTTAGATTCAGGTTTGAGTAGCAACATTTGCAAATTTGCCGATGATACGAAAATTGGTAGGGAAATTAATTCGGAGGAGGACTCACTATCACTTCAAGTTGATCTAGATAGGGTTTTGAAATGGTCAAAGGATTGGCAGATGCAGTTTAATGCTGATAAATGTAAAGTTCTGAGGTTAGGTAATGATGATAGAGTTACAAGATACGAGCTAGATGGTGTTGTGATTGCGAAGTCGGATTGCGAAAGGGATCTGGGAGTTATGATTAGTAAGAATTTAAAACAAAAGGATCAATGCATAAATGTTCGTAATAAGGCAAATCGGACACTTGGATTTATTAATCGCAGCGTTAGTAACAAGACACCTGGTGTGGTTCTCAAGCTATATCTTGCTCTAGTTAGGCCCCATTTAGATTATGCAGTTCAGTTTTGGTCGCCATATTATAGAATGGATATAAATTCACTTGAACGTGTCCAGCGTAGGATGACTAAGTTAATTCCCCAAATTAGAAATCTTGCATATGAAGAAAGATTAACAAAGCTTAAGTTGCATTCACTGGAAAGGCGAAGAGTTAGGGGTGACGTTAGATTCAGGTTTGAGTAGCAACATTTGCAAATTTGCCGATGATACGAAAATCGGTAGGGAAATTAATTCGGAGGAGGACTCACTATCACTTCAAGTTGATCTAGATAGGGTTTTGAAATGGTCAAAGGATTGGCAGATGCAGTTTAATGCTGATAAATGTAAAGTTCTGAGGTTAGGTAATGATGATAGAGTTACAAGATACGAGCTAGATGGTGTTGTGATTGCGAAGTCGGATTGCGAAAGGGATCTGGGAGTTATGATTAGTAAGAATTTAAAACAAAAGGATCAATGCATAAATGTTCGTAATAAGGCAAATCGGACACTTGGATTTATTAATCGCAGCGTTAGTAACAAGACACCTGGTGTGGTTCTCAAGCTATATCTTGCTCTAGTTAGGCCCCATTTAGATTATGCAGTTCAGTTTTGGTCGCCATATTATAGAATGGATATAAATTCACTTGAACGTGTCCAGCGTAGGATGACTAAGTTAATTCCCCAAATTAGAAATCTTTCATATGAAGAAAGATTAACAAAGCTTAAGTTGCATTCACTGGAAAGGCGAAGAGTTAGGGGTGACATGATAGAGGTTTACAAGTGGATGAATGGACATAACCGGGGGGATATTAATAGGGTATTAAAAGTATCAACACAGGACAGAACACGAAACAATGGATATAAATTGGATAAGTTTAGATTTAGGAAAGACTTGGGTAAATACTGGTTCAGTAACAGGGTTGTTGATTTGTGGAACCAATTGCCGCGTAACATTGTGGAGGTGGGGTCCCTCGATTGTTTCAAGCACGGGTTGGACAAGTATATGAGTGGGATTGGGTGGTTATAGAATAGGAGCTGCCTCGTATGGGCCAATAGGCCTTCTGCAGTTACCTTTGTTCTTATGTTCTTACATGATAGAGGTTTACAAGTGGATGAATGGACATAACCGGGGGGATATTAATAGGGTATTAAAAGTATCAACACAGGACAGAACACGAAACAATGGATATAAATTGGATCAGTTTAGATTTAGGAAAGACTTGGGTAAATACTGGTTCAGTAACAGGGTTGTTGATTTGTGGAACCAATTGCCGCGTAACATTGTGGAGGTGGGGTCCCTCGATTGTTTCAAGCACGGGTTGGACAAGTATATGAGTGGGATTGGGTGGTTATAGAATAGGAGCTGCCTCGTATGGGCCAATAGGCCTTCTGCAGTTACCTTTGTTCTTATGTTCTTATGTATCATTGAATATGACCGCATATTCTGTATTTACTATTTTCTGATTTAGGGCTTCTATCCCTCTAACTATTTTCTTAGCATCAGGGCTTAGCTGAAATAGGAGCTCTCCAAAACTCATTTTCGTAATTTCCAGGTGAGGAAAAGAAGTGAATTACTATAGGATGTATTACACTTATTTATACAATTTACACAACGTTTTGAACCTCCCTGGTTCATTCTCAAGAGAAGAGATTTTTCAGGACTGGTTGATTTTATACCCGCACTGGGTCAGGTGATAAGACAATAAAGGTGAAAACATGGGGGGGATACATAAGGGATAAATGGGGGGTGAAACATAAGAACATAAGAATAGAGGTAGCTGCGGAAGGCCTGTTGGCCCATGTTGTAGCTCCTATCTACATACAAAGATTAATCAAGTGTAATTGGCTATATATATATATATATATATATATATATATATATATATATATATATATATATATATATATATATATATATATATATATATATATATATATATATTGGTGTATACTGGCAGCAGGTTTTCTTTCAAACATGTTTCATTGAATATGACCGCATATTCTGTATTTATTATTTTCTGGTTTAGGGCTTCTATCCCTCTAACTATTTTCTTAGCATCAGGGCTTAATTGAAATAGGAGTTCTCCAAAACTCATTTTCGTACTTTTAAGGTGAAGAAAAGAAGTGATTTACTATAGAGTGTATTACACTTTTTTGTTTAATTTGCACGACGTTTCGAACCTCCATGGTTCATTCTCAAGTGAACAGATCTTACAATACTAGTTGATTTTATACCCGCATTAGGTCAGGTGATAATACAATGAAGGTGAAAACATAGGGGGATACATAAGGGATAAACATAGGGGCTGCAGAAGGCTTATTGGCCCATACGAGGCATCTCCTATCCAAACACAAAGATTAATCCAGTGTAATTGGCCTGTTATGTTGGACATTGTCTTCTGTGTTGGCATCGATATGTTCTTGTCTTGTCCTTACTCTCATGGTGGGTAGAGTAAATAGTTCCGTGATTTGGGTGTTCATGGTAGGTCGCTCTATTCTTATGTGAATTGCCTCAAGAATTTGTAATCTTCTTGAATCTTGGGTTTTGTCTATTATGCAAGTATTCTTGTTCAACATTTCTCTTGTTAGAGTAATGTCATGGGCTTGTCTCATGTGATTCCTAGGGGCACCAGATTGAAGATGGCATGTCAAACGCCTCGTCAGCTTGGTCGACGTCATACCTATGTACTTACATTGAAGGTTACATCCTTCGTGGGGGCAAGTGTACATGTATACAACGCTTGACTGCTGTAGAGGGTTCTCCGTCGGCTTCGGGCTGTTTTTGATAAGGAGTTCGGAAGTCTTCTTGGTTTTGTAGAATATTATCAGGTTTATGTTTTGGTTAGGAGTAGTGCTTTTTACTCCTTTACGGATTATTTCTTTCATTATTCTTTCCTCTTTTATATGTTCACTGTGCATGGTTGATTTGTAATATAATTTTATTGGGGGTGTTGTGGTTTCTGTTCTAGGTTCTGAATTATACCAACGGTCCAAGTGTCTTCTTATAGCAGCGTTTATTTCCGCGTTGCTATATCCGTTGTTCACCAATACCTGAGTTACTCTTTCAAACTCTCTACTCACGTTGCTCCATTCAGAGCAGTGGGTAAGCGCTCGACGAATATAGTAGCCAACCCCCTATTCCCGTATCCCAAAAGAATTACGTACATTTCCCTTCAATAGATTGTGATGGACGAATTTCACTTATACCTAAACAATAAATCATAAGGTCCCACAAATTCCTCAAACCACATACATACATTCATACACGATATACACTTAGGTTTTGAGATGCTACATGTGGTCCTGATCGATTTTTGGCGCGATGCATATGCAGTTGACAATGCAATTTCCTCTTCCCCCTCGATGATGGATAAAGCAGTGGTCACACTGTTATAAAGTGGAAGTTCACCTGCATTCTACGATGTTATAAAGTGGTAGTTCACCTGCATTCCATGATGTTATGAAGTAGAAGCTCAGCTGCATTCCATGATGTTATGAAGCTGAAGTCAAATGTTGTACTGCCAATAATTTTTTTCATGTGCTTTCAATAAGATTTCAATAACCTTTTATTTTTTTTACCAATAAGCTATAGTGAAATTCTTCTTCCGATGTTCAAGTTGGTGGAGAGGTCAAAGCATCAATAACATTGCTATTGCCTCTCTTCAGATCACACACACACACACACACACACACACACACACACACACACACACACACACACACACACACACACACACACACACACACATGTTTTCAGGGCAAGTTTCGATGTTTCTGGGCTATTTGAAGCTGCCTATAACTCGTCACCAACCATTACCACCAACACCCAACAACCATTACCACAAACATCCAACAACCAGAGACATCAACAAACAACCACTACCAACAACCACAAATACAACCAACAACAACCATCAGCCACTACTACCAACAACTAACACCTGCACAAACAACCTCCATCATTCACTACCATCAACAACAACCAAACAACCACAATCAACAACAATCACAACCACCAACAACCACAACCACGATGAAACACAATTAACAACAACCACTGCCACCAACAACCACAATTACCAACAACAACCAACAACCACTACTACCAACAACAACCTCTACCACCAACAATCACAACCACCATCAATCACTACCACCAATATCCACCAACAACCACTACCACCAGCAAACACTACCACTAACAACCACTACCACTAACAACCAGTACCACCAAAAACCTCTACCACCAACAACCACTACCATCAACCAACAACCACCACCAACAACAACCACCACCAACAACCACCACCACAAACAACCACTACCATCAACTAACAACCACCAACAATCATTACCACTAACAACAACTACCACTAACAACCAATGAATGGACAAACAACAACTACTACCACAAACATCCAACAGCCACAGACATCAATCAACAAACAATAACAACAATCACAAATACCACCAACAACACCAACCATCAAACACTACTCTCAACAACAACCAAACAACCACAGCCACCAACAACCACAACCACCAACAACCACTAACACCAACAATCACTAACACCAACAACCACTAACACCAACAACCACTAACACCAACAATCATCAACAACAACGACCACTACCAACAACGACCACTACCACCACCAACGACCACTACCACCAACAATCATCAACAACAACGACCACTACCAACAACGACCACTACCACCACCAACGACCACTACCACCAACAACAACCACTACCACCAACAACTACTACCACCAGCAATCATCAACAACAACGACCACTACCAACAACGACCACTACCACCAATGACCACTACCATCAACGACCACTACCACCAACAACCACTACCACCAACAATCATCAACAACAACGACCACTACCAACAACGACCACTACCACCACCAACAACCACTGTCATCAACAACAACGACCACTACCACCAACAACTACTACCACCAACAATCATCAACAACAACAACCACTACCAGCAACGACCACTACCATCAACGACCACTACCATCAACGACCACTACCACCACCAACAACCACTACCACCAACGACCACTACCACCACCAACAACCACTACCACCAACGACCACTACCACCACCAACGACCACTACTACCAACGACCACTACCACCACCAACGACCACTACTACCAACGACCACTACCACCAACAACAACAACCACTACCATCAACGACCACTACCACCACCAACGACCACTACCACCACCAACGACCACTACCACCAACGACCACTACCACCACCAACAACCACTACCACCAACGACCACTACCACCACCAACGACCACAACCACCAACGACCACTACCACCACCAACGACCACTACTACCAACGACCACTACCACCAACGACCACTACCACCAACAACAACCACTACCATCAACAACCACTACCACCAACAATCATCAACAACAACGACCACTACCAACAACGACCACTACCACCACCAACATCCACTGTCATCAACAACAACGACCACTACCAACAACGACCACTACCACCAACGACCACTACCACCAACAATCATCAACAACAACGACCACTACCAACAACGACCACTACCAACAACGACCACTACCACCAACAACCACTACCACCAACAACCACTACCACCAACAACAACCACTACCACCAACGACCACTACCACCAACGACCACTACCAACACCAACGACCACTACTACCAACGACCACTACCACCAACGACAACTACCACCAGCGACCACTACCACCAACGACCACTACCACCAACGACCATTACCACCACCAACAACCACTACCAGCAACGACCATTACCACCACCAACAACCACTACCACCAACAACCACTACCACCAACGACCACTACCACCAACAGCCACTACCACCACCAACAACCACTACCAGCAACGACCACTACCACCACCAACAACCACTACCACGAACGACCACTACCACCAACGACCACTACCACCAACAATCATCAACAACAACAACCACTACCACCAACGACCACTACCACCAACGACCACTACCACCAACGACCACTACCACCAAGGACCACTACCACCACCAACGACCACTACCACCACCAACGACCACTACCACCAACGACCACTACCGCCAACGACCACTACCACCACCAACGACCACTACCACCACCAACGACCACTACCACCACCAACGACCACTACCACCACCAACTACCACTACCACCAACGACCACTACCACCAACGACCACTACCACCAAGAATCACTACCACCAAGAATCACTACCACCAACGACCACTACCACCAACGACCACTACCACCAAGGACCACTACCACCACCAACGACCACTACCACCACCAACGACCACTACCACCAACGACCACTACCACCAAGGACCACTACCACCACCAACGACCACTACCACCACCAACGACCACTACCACCAACGACCACTACCACCAACGACCACTACCACCAACGACCACTACCACCAACGACCACTACCACCTCCAACGACCACTACCACCAACGACCACCACCAACGATCACTACCACCACCAACGACCACTACCACCACCAACGACCACTACCACCAACGACCACTACCACCAACAACCACTACCACCAACGACCACTACCTCCAACGACCACTACCACCAACAACCACTACCACCAACGACCACTACCACCAACGACCACTACCACCACCAACGACCACTACCACCAACGACCACTACCACCAACGACCACTACCACCACCAACAACCACTATCACCAACGACCACTACCACCAACGACCACTACCACCAACGACCACTACCACCACCAACAACCACTACGACCAACGACCACTACCACCACCAACAACCACTACCACCACCAACAACCACTACCTCTACCAACAACCACTACCACCACCAACGACCACTACCACCAACAACCACTACCACCAACAACCACTACCACCAACAACCACTACCACCAACCACCATTACCACCATAACAAATAAATTAATTAATAATAATAAATAACTAAATAAATAAATAAAATTAAAATAAAATTAAAATAAAATAAAAATTAAATAAAATTAAAATTAAATAAAAATTAAATCAATAAAAAATTAATAAATAATAACTAAATAAATAAATAAATAACCTAACTACTAGCCTGAGGTGGTGGTGAACCCGCAGACCCGCAGACGATGGGTGGTGGTGAACCCGCAGACCCGCAGACGATGGGTGGTGGTGAACCCGCAGACCCGCAGACGATGGGTGGTGGTGAACCCGCAGACGATGGGTGGTGGTGAACCCGCAGACCCGCAGACGATGGGTGGTGGTGAACCCGCAGACCCGCAGACGATGGGTGGTGGTGAACCCGCAGACGATGGGTGGTGGTGAACTCGCAGACCCGTAGACGATGGGTGGTGGCGAACCCGCAGACGATGGGTGGTGGTGAACCCGCAGACGATGGGTGGTGGTGAACCCGCAGACGATGGGTGGTGGTGAACCCGCAGACCCGCAGACGATGGGTGGTGGTGAACCCGCAGACCCGCAGACGATTGGTGGTGGTGAACCCGCAGACGATTGGTGGTGGTGAACCCGCAGACGATGAGTGGTGGTGAACCCGCAGACCCGCAGACGATGGGCAGTGGTGAACCCGCAGACGATGGGTGGTGGTGAACCCGCAGACGATGGGTGGTGGCGAACCCGCAGACCCACGATCACAGTGAGGATTGGGAATGAACTTGTCGGGGAAAAGCGCCAAGCCGTCAGTCACACATTGCACTTATATCATCCCTATTATAGTACTTGGAGGGGATCAGGATTAGGGATGGAGGCCTGGTCGACGACCGGGCCGCGGGGACGCTAAGCCCCGGAAACACCTCAAGGTAACCTCAAGGGACGGTGGAAAGGAATGGTGCTCCCCAGCACTCTATTTGCTGCTATTTTTGGAGCCTTCTAGAGGCAACTGTTTCTCCCACGAGCCTTTTTGTTGTAGTATTAATGAAGTGCTACCATTGATATCACAATCATTATGATATGAACCCCGAGGCTTACAAAGCCTGTTTTTTGTGGGTCGGGTCTCACACCCAAAATTACCAAATGCGCTTTTAGCTGGTCAATGTATTGCCTCATATTCATTGCAGTTGTGTCTCTACGAAGGCTAAATTACGCCAAGAAGCTGTTGGCTTCATCCACCCAGCCTGGAGCAGATGGCAGCGGCGTTTCGTAACTTGAAACTCCTCGAATCCGCTCCATCAAAAGATTCGTCAGTGGGGAGGCTTCTGCCCGTGTTTGTTCGTGTCTCAAAATTTACTATTTTAACACCCTCCCATAATCGATGTTTTCTTATCGTATGGCGAGGAAGCTAATGATTCCGAAGACAATAATGCACAAAACAGTTTTGAGTAGTTGAGGCATCTTTAGATGAGGCATCTTCAGATGGTTAGAATATTGAAAACAGTTTCCGACCGTGTACTTGTAACATTAGAAGACAGGATGAGGGATATATAGTAAGCTTAGAAGAAATCTACTAAGGTAGAATATTCCTAGGATTTGTACGTGATGTGGATACATCCTGTCTTAAGATACAGTAACTAGAGAGGCCGGGGTAGTAGAGAGCGCGCGTAGATGGCTTAGGAAGCATACTGTAGAGCTGGGGTATCCAGAGGGTACAAAAGTAGCAGGGGTTGTAGGTACCACAGGATGTAGGGAGTCTTTGTGATCATTGGGAACACAAGGTGTTAAGATCCTGGACCACCACTAGTAACGTTACTATGATTGTGTGTGGTGATTTAGGTGTGGCTGTGTGTGGGGGGGGGGGAAGGGAGTGTTTGTGTGTGTGTGTGTGTGTGTGTGTGTTTTACTGCAATGACAACAATCTAATGTTGCTAGTATTAACTGTGGTGTTTAATAGGGGTGGTAGTATTGACTGGTGTCATCAGTGGTGCTTTCGTTGGTTAGTATTAACAGTGAGCCTAGTATTGATCGTGGTGTTAACAGTAGTGATTGACAGCCCTAGATTGTGTGCTTCGTTTCATGTATGTAGCATTTTTGTGATGAGTTTCATATTATCTCTGTGCTGGCTAAATAACAATGTCTGGATCTAGAGTCGGTTTGGATGATGACATCTTGTAAATTATTCTCAATTGCATAATTGATGGCCACTTTTAGGACATATAATTATGTTTGCAATGTTGAGCACCTACTATTCATGCTCCAGTAAGGGGAACGAGTGAGGCGCGGGGCATTAAGTAGGCAAGAAAGAAGTGAGGATCAGGAAGGAAGAAATTCCTATAGGAAGGTAAGAACAAGAAGAAGGGTACGGATGGGATGGGTGTAATAATGGGGTGTAAAATGGGTAATAATGGGGTTTAAGAATGAATTTCTTTCTTAAACGAAAAGAAAGAACGAAATAGGCAGAGAAAAGGTGGTGGGGGGGGTAGGTTCATGTCAGATCACGTTTGGTAGAAAGGTTAGAGTATTTAAGTACTGTGAAAGGGAAGAGTGAACAGCAATACAGTCGGGACTGAGGTTCATGTTGGGTAGGTTGTGTATCACAGCAGAGTCGACCAGACGGCGTCTGTGTAGAGTACAGAGGCAGGGAAGATTATTTTAGAAGAAGACCAATCAATAAGAAGTTAGAGTTCCTAACATGACAGAAGAGAGATACCAAACATGATAGAAAACAAACAGGGGCTACAAATTAGTTTCTTTAAAATGTCTTAGATCTATGTTCCGCCGACGTTCTCTGTCTTGCCTTGGGAATTGAGCCCCATACCTTCCGGTTGTGCCTTGCCTACGCAGGCCACTGCGCTATAGGTTAGGTGACTGCCATGGGGCTGTTTGATAACACCTGCGAATGTATCATTATATTACACAGTTATGACGTGTTTACAAGATATAAAAATACATTAAAGCGAATACACAATCTACACTATTATCATAACTGAATTTCACTACACCATCATACATGGTATACAAGTACACCGAGAGATGTATTCTACTCTGTCGGTGTATATTCACTGAGGTTTACTTTATTCCAGAACTTTATATAGGAATACAGTATACATGTTTATTGGCCTGTAAGTTGTCACCTCAGCCTTAACAACTCCCCTTCGGTTGAAATGCCTTAACAAAATATACGATACCAAACTCCAACTTCCAACAGTGATATATCAAGTGTCAACACCCTTCTCTTGGTCCCCTTCTGCAGTGTGGATTTTCGCTCACGAGGCCTCCAGGAGGCAGGAAGTGGGAGCACACGCCCGTCGGACGCGTTTGGGGGCCGCGCCACCTTCCAGGAGCAGCAAGGTGGGTGGAGCTGGGTCCTGGTGGTGCGGGAGGTGGAGTTCACTGACCAAGGAGAGTTTCGCTGCCGCCTCGACTTCCAGTCTTCGCCCACACACAACGGCAGAGTCCTACTTCGCGTGGTTGGTGAGTACTGATGTCTCGCCTGGAGTTAGCAGGGGAAAAAATATATATGTAGTTTGTCTTTTTTTTATGTATGTTTGTGTGTGTGTGTGTGTGTGTGTGTGTGTGTGTGTGTGTGTGTGTGTGTGTGTGTGTGTGTGTGTGTGTGTGTGTGTGTGTACTCATTTGTGTCTGCAGGATCGAACATTGAATCTAGGATTCCGCCTTTCTAGCCGTCGGTTGTTTACAGCAATGACTCCGGTCTTATTTCCCTATCATACCTAGTTTTAAAATTATGAAAAGTTTGCTTCCACAACCTGCTCCTTGAGCGCATTCCATTTTTCCACTACTCTCACGCTAAATGAAAATTTCCTAACATCTCTGTGATTCATCTGAATTTCCAGCTTCCATCCTTGTCTCCTCGTTCTGTTATTATTCCGTGTGAAAATTTCTTCTATTTTCACTCTATTGATTCCCCAGAGTATTTTTTATGTTCCTATCATATTCCATCTCCTTTCTTTTTTTTTAGTGTCTCCAGGTTCAGTTCCTTCAGACGCTCTTCAAACCTCATCCCTCGTAACTCAGGGACGAGCCTCGTCGCAAACTTGAGTCTTTTCCAGTTTCCTTTTGTGTTTTTTCAGGTGGGGACTCTATGGTGGCGCAGCATACTCTAAGACTGGTCTCACGTAGGCAGTGTAAAGCGCCCTAAATGCCTCCTTACGTAGGTTTCTGAATAATGTTCTAACTTTTGCCAGTGTAGAGTACGCTGCTGTCGTTATCCTATTTATATGTGCCTCAGGAGATAGATTAGGTGTTACGTCCATTCCCAGGTCTCTTTCTCTGTTGTTGTTGTTGAAGATTCGCTACTTGGAACAAAAAGTTCCGGGTAGCGCGGGCTATGGTGTCTCTCTCTTTCTCGAATCGTCACAGGTAGGTAGTTTCCCCTTCATTGTGTGTACTGTCCCTTTGGTCTCCTATCACCTAATACCATTTCCATAACTGTTAATTTCCTCGTGTTGAACTCCACTATTCATTTTACTGACCATCTCTGGAACTTATTTAAATCCTCTTGGAAGATCCTACAATCCTCATCTGACACAACTCTTCTCATTAATTTTGCGTCATCCGCGAACATCGACATACAGGACTTTACTCCTGTAAACATGTCATTAACATATATTTGGAATAAACCTGGTCTCAACACCGATCCTTGAGGTACTCCACTTGTTACTATTCGCCCGGCCGACCTGGTAGTTCCATACTCATGCTATTGCCTTTCTACTTACTCCCGCCTGCCTTTCAAGTTTGAATAGCAGTCTCGTGTGCGGTACTGTATCAAAGGCCTTTTGGCTGTCTAGAAGTATGCAGTCTCCATACCCTTCCCTGTCCTGCCTTATTCTTGTTATTTTATCATAGAATTCCAGGAGATTTTTCAGGCATGATTTCCCTTCCCTGAACAGTGAAACATCGGTGTTGATGTTTGTTTACAAACCTAATGTTCTTCAGGTGTGCAACAAGTCTTAGCCTTATTATTCTTTCAATTATTTTGCAAGGGATGCTTGTTAGTGATACAGGTCTGTATTTCAGTGTCTCCTCTCTATCCCCTTTCTTGAAAATTGGTACCACATTTGCCTTCTTCCAGCAACTGGGCAATTCTCTTGTTATTGGTGACTTATTAAAGATCCTTACCAGAGGCAAGCTAAGGGCCTGCGCTGCCTCTTTTAGTATCCACGGTGATACTTTGTCAGGCCCAACCGCTTTAGTATTGTCAACTGTTTCAATATCTCCTCTGTTGTCGCCTCTATATTTGATAGTCTTTCCCCGTAGGGTAATCTCTTCTAACAATGGGAGCTGCTCAAGCTCGGTTGTGAACACTCCATGGAAGCTGGCATTCAGTGCCTCGCAGATTTCATTGTCACTTTCAGTATATACCCCTTCTGTCTTCCTTAGTCTTGTCACTTGGTCGTTCACAGACATTTTCCTTCTCATACGGCTGTGTAGTAATTTAGGTTGCTTTTTCGCTTTGATCGCAATATCGTTCTCATAATTTCTTTTCGATACTCTTCTTATGTTAATGTAATTGGTCCTAGCTCTGTTACATCTGATCCTGTTGTCTTCTGTCTGTTGTCTTCTGTACTTCTTCCACTCCCTCCTTCTTCTCATTTTTGCTTCCTGACACTGTCTGTTAAACCATAGGTTATTATATCTCCTCCTACTTCTTGTCTTCACTATTGGTATAATAGTATATCCCCTCCTATTCTTTGGCCTCTTTGCATTTCCATATGACTAGGTTCATCATATCCTGGACTGTTTGTCCTCTAATTTTTTCCTCCCACTGCACTTCTCCCAGATAGTCCCTTATCCTCTCGTAATACCCTTTCTTGTAGTATTTTTGTTTTGTAGGGATATTCCAGAGCGGGCCCTAAGCCTCTGGCTGGCCCACTAAGTGTTGCTTGTTTCTGTTTTACTTGGGCGGAGTATAAGTGTCTATGACTCGTATGGTCGCTTCAGTGAGATATTGCCATATGTGTTTAACAACTTCTTCTGCTCTGTCGAATCTAAGTTGAAATCTTAATGGGTTTGTAACTGCACTGTGTTAGATAATGTTCCAGTGGTCTGTCGGGCATTTCTCCACATGTTTTGTTGATGCCGCCGAAGGCGGCTAGTTTATTGTGCACCCCATACTCATCCTGTGAGCGGTAGCGCAAAAGCATTACAGAGGGCACAAAAGGTCTTTATCAGACCTCATCTTAGATTATTACATAAACAATTTCTTCAATCCTTCACACCTTATAGATACAATGTCAGCTAGTTACAGAGAAAGTGCTATTACAAGAGCTATATATTTACAGTAAGTCATCATACATTAATGGTAGGTTTTATCGTTAATACATAATAGTTTGGCCAATGGGGATATTACAGAGTCATAGGGGAGCTTCTGTTTATTATTAGTCCTCACAATACACTACTTGTTTCTGAATCTCATATGTCGTTCATCTACTGGAAGCAAAATGTGGGTACAGTGCAAGGATTTCAGGTAATTTATCCATGGTAATAAGATAGGTTGCCATATCATACAGAGTGAGCTTAGACTTATCTCTAAAAGGCTCAATTTTACAACAATCCAAGATATAGTGTTCGAGTGTGTGTCCCTGCCTATGTCCACACACTTTACACTTTACTTCATCTAGATCCCTATACAAGCCGAACTGCCAGAGATACTTGTAGCCAAGTCTTATACGAGCTGTGACAACATCTGTTAGTCTACTGACTTTGTTACTTGCCCCATACACATGTTTTACTTCACACATTTCATTGTGATGAACAATGGACCTACTAGTTCCAGTTTGCACTGTTCTACTTTCTTCAAATCCATCTAGGAGTTCTCGTCTAATGACACTTTTAAGGGACCTATTTGATAACTCAAGATTTCATTCAATACTGTCTTTATTTACTGCAGCCTTAGCAAGGGCGTCAACTTTGTCATGTTCCTGCATGCCAATGTGAGAAGGAATCCACAACATTTTTATATTTACCCTCTTGCTAAGTATTCTTACATATCTACGTCTAGCTTCCAAGACAAGCACGTTATTACTTGATTGCAAACTGTTTATTGCTCGTAGTGATGATAGGGAGTCAGAAATAATTAAGCTGTCTACTTCAGTGTTGTCAATAATTTCGAGTGCTACCAGTATCGCTACCAACTCGGCCTGCATTGTGGACGCCCAGTTACTAATTCGGATATTTCTTTGAATTGTGCTGCCATCGGGCTGATGAGCAATAACAGCACTTCCTGCCCTCCCTGTAGCTGTATTGAGTGATCCGTCAGTGTATATGGTCTGTGCAATGTTGTTTTCAGCTTGTATATTGTGAATGTGCTCTATGGTGCTTAATTTAGCAGCAAGCTGAGCATGAGGGTTGCTTGTGATTAGTTTCTTGGTGGGGTATGCAGGGGTCAGGATGTCAAAAGGTACTATCTGCCAGGGTGGAAGGAAGTGCTGTACTCTTTCATCTGTATATACATCGTACAGTCCCATCATTTTAATATGAGTGGCAGTTCTTTGAATCCATTTAGACTCGCTAGTTCCATTTCGTATGTGTTCTAACAGTGCAACTGACACAATGTTGTTTTTGTTATCACGCAGCAGCTTAGTCCCATCATAAGATTAATTTCAAATATTCTATCTCCAATGCTAAGTATATTTAATTCTTTCCGCATGTTGAGAACTGTGGTAGTTATAGGATAGCCAAGTATAATTCTGAGTGCTTCATTTTGCATTTTTTTTTCCAGTCTATCAATACTTTTGCCATTCTGCAGGACCAAAGCTGGTGCATGATAGTCTATCAGAGACCTTATATACGCTAAATACATCATTCTTGCTATTCTAATATTAACACAATATTTCGGGCTGTACCCCACTACAGTTCTGAGAGCCTTGAGTCTTTCTCTACATTGTTGATGTAACTTATTGACTGCAGTTGAGGTACAAGGGACAGAGACTCCAAGGTATTTGAAAGAAGAGACATAGTCTATTGGTATGTTGTCTATCTTAAGTTTTCGTGGTCCACTTTTGCGGTTGCCAATTTGTCTGTTAAATACCTTAGTTTTAGCAGCGTTGATTACAAGACCAAGGCTCTCACAAGCTGTATGTATACAATTTAAGACTGTTTGCATTTCGCGGTGGGTTTTAGTATGCACAAGGATGTCATCTGCATAGCTGATAGTGATGTTTGCCGGACTAGTTGGGATTGATTTTAGTAAAGCATTAATTAGAACATTAAACAAGGTAGGACTAAGTACTCCTCCTTGTGGGGTGCCTAGTTGCATTACTTTAGTTTCACTCTTGTAGCCTTGGAACAGTGCAGAGGACTTCCGGTTGGTAAGATAGCCTCGTATCCATTGTAATAAATGTCCCCCTATATCCATTCTCGCTAATTCATACATAATCACTTCCCTATTAGCAATATCAAAGGCATTTTTTAAATCAAGAAATGTTGTGTACTTGTGCCTTTTATCTCCATGAACAGTAAGAAAGGTTGTGATACAGTTGTGTACACTTTTACCATGTGTGAAACCATTGATATCAGGTGACATGTGCTCTTTAACTCTATACAATAATCTATTAAGCACCATTCTCTCAAAGGTTTTGCACATGCAACTGGTCAGTGAGATGGGACGGAAAGCATCAGGTTGTCCAGGCTTTGGTACAGGTACCGTAAGACTGGTGGTCCATGATACAGGCAACTGCCCAGTGACATAGCTGGCATTAAACAATTCTAATAATGGGTTACCGGGTACACGATGTAGGATTCTTAGAATATCATAGGTGATACCGTCCTCACCAGGAGCAGTGCTCCTACCCCTGGAGAGGGCTGCATCCAATTCATAATCTGTATATGGAACATCACATTCATCAATGTTGCTTGCTCAACATGAAATTTATGAGAGCATTTCTGTCTGTAGACCTCTCCCGCAATTTCTCCCTAGTGCTAGCTGGTAACATTCCAAGGCTGGAAACCTGAGCCCATTTTGCAATTAACTGATTGGCTCTCTGTAGCGGGCCCGGGTGCGAAACTTGTCTACTATTTTTACCAATAATTTTGTTTATGCCTTTCCAGGCTTTGCCCAGGGGAGTATGCAGGTTAAGTCCACTAACAAAACCCTCCCATTTATTTTGTCTCAGTTCAGTCATTCTCTCCCTTGCCGCTGCAAGCGCGGCCTGAAACAGTTTTAACATTTGAGGAGTTCTAAGGTTCTTATATGCTTTACCTGTCTAGCAATTGATTTAAGCTCTTTCAGTTTAGCATCATCATAGTACTGGTTGTGTCTGACCTGTTTACCAGTACTTCTTTTTGTTTGGCGTAACTCACTATTTTTGATGGCCTCATAGGTATTATTTATGAGGTCATCATAAAACTGTTGTACATTCTCAGGCTCATAATTGTTATACCAATGTTCTATGCTGTCTATAAAGAATTTTTCTTGCTCTTTCCTTACTGTTAGCCTGCATCTACTCAGCTTAGTGCCAGGTAGGTCAACATTAGCCACGTGTATGTTAGCTGTTATGGCTAAATGGTCAGACATTAAGTCATCCATAATATCAGTCTCATGAGTTGTGTATGACAGGTTAAAGCCAATGCACCTATCTAGGACTCCTCCATATATTTGCGTTAGTTGATTCTTACTGATAATTTGAACATCATCATATGCATCGAGAAGTGCCAACAATCTTCTCCCGTTGGTGTTTGTAAGTTGATCCCCTAATTGTTTGTGTTTAGCATTTAAATCCCCAATTAATATTGTAGAGTCAGTATGTGCAAAACTAGGTAGGTCAGTATACTGGAGGAGGCCAGTAGGTGCATAGGCATTCAAAACATTAAGTGTAGAGTTACCAACGTGTACCCGGATACCATGATATTGAAACCCCTCTCGTTGTTGGGCGGGGAGTGGCTCATGCGGCAGGGATTTTTTAACATACATAAGACACGTATTTTTTGATCTGGGATTATAACACTGATAACTAGGCAAATTCTGCGGGGTTTTACCTGCGGGAGTTAGGGTTTCCTGGAGGCAGACAATATCTATGTCTTCAGTCATAACCTTATGATGGAGATCTGAATACCGTTTTCTAAGAGAAGCAATATTCCAACTGAGTATCTTGATGACACTGTACTTGTTCTTATGTGATTCAGAGGCCGCCATTGTTCTTTTGTACTTTATCAGTCTGCAGTTTCATAAAAGCAAGTATGTCTACATACCGGTTGTAGTGCTTTATTACAGCTTCTTTTTCCTCTTCAGTCAGCACATCACCTGTCACCATTTCTTTAAATGTGTCACGGCGGAACCATCTGGGATGTGGCGTGCGCGGCCCGAGGCGGGCATCCACGTCCAGTTGAACTTCGTCACTATCACTACAAGCGTCACTGGTTTCACTTTGTTCTTTACCACAATCACTTTCAACATTTCCACTACTATTTTCCTTCAAACAGAGTTTATTAGACCCGGTATCAACATCTTGATCGTCATCACCATTAAAGTTCTCACCCTCAGTGTCACTACGTTCATCATCAGGATCAGTTGACCCATAATACACATCGACAGCACTATGCGTTTCTACGTGGAATAGTTTACCTCTGTTCATAGCGCACTGTGTTGATGAGGCTGGGGTATTTCTCCACAGTGCTGACATTTCCTCTCATCTTCCGGAACCTGTAAGCCTATTTCCCATGCACATGGGTATCCAAGCCTGATGCAATGTAAATGTACTTCTGTAGTTCTACTGCTCCCTGTCAACAAACTAAGGGGGTTTGTAGATGGTTGAATTCTTGTACCAACCCGCAGATCCTGATGTTGCAACTGCTGTTTTGTGGTCACTGTACATCTTTTGCATTGCTCTGTTTCTTATTACTTTCTTAATCTGTAATAGACTCTGTGGTATGTAAATATCTACAGTTCTTCTCTTAGTTGCAAGTTTTGCAGCTTCGTCTGCAATGTCATTTCCTATTATTCCCACATGACTTGGCACGCAGTTGATAAGTACCCGTCGGCTTTGTCGTTTGAGTGTTTGCATTAATGTTATGACATTTGTGATCAGATGGATGTTATCACATATGTGTTCTTATTGCAAGGTTTCTATGGCGTTTTTTCCTGTAGTTAACTCTCCTTTCCCAAACCTCTTGTTCAGTAGTCATAACCTTAAGTTCCATCATGTAGTCAAAGACTAGGACACAATGGTCACTGGCTCCTAGTGGTATTTCATGTTCCAAATTCTCGATGTCTTCTACGTACTGGGTGAAAATCGGGTCTAATAGGCTCGGTGCATCACCCTCCTCATTTCTTTGTGTCTTCCTTCATATGCTGTGTTAGGAAATTCCTGTCTGTAACGTCTACTAACTTTGCTTCCCGAGTTTCCTCTCCGCCTTGGGGATTTCTGGTGTCCCAATTGATCTCTCCATGATTTAGGTCCCCCATGACCAGCAGTTTCGCTCTCATTAAGTGAGCTAGTGTTCCTGCCTTCTGCTGTTCATCTAAACATGCCTTGTTGTTGTCATCATACTACTGCCTGGGTCTTCTACTGTTTGGTGGGGGATTGTAGATCCCCCACAGATGTACTCACCTAGTTGTGCGTTCGGGGGTGAGCTCTGGCTCTTTGGTTCCGCCTCTCAACTGTCAATGAACAGGTGTACAGATTCCTGAGTCTACTGGGCTCTATCATATCTACACTAGAAACTGTGTATGGAGTCAGCCTCCACCACATCACTGCCTAATGCATTCCATCTGTTAACTTCTCTAACACTGAAAACGTTCTAACTAAACGAGCGCCGGTGGCTGTGTGGACAGCACACTGCACACGTAATCCTGTGGATCGGGTTCGATTCCCGACGCCGGCGAGGGACAATGGGCAGAGTTTCTTTCACCCTGATGCATCTGTTCACCTAGCAGTAAATAGGTACCTGAGAGTTAGTCAGTTGCTACGGGCTGCTTCCTGGGGTGCGCGTGTGTGTGGGGGGTGGGGGGAATTTAGTAGTTATCTTATCTTGAGATTATCTTGAGATGATATTGACTGTGGTGTTCAGAGGACCGGGGCTCGGTTCTCGACCAGGCCTCCTATTTGTTACACCCCACCCCCAGGAAGCAGCCCGTAGCAGCTGACTTTCTCCCAGGTACCTATTTACTGCTAGGTGAACAGGTGCATCAGGGTGAAAGAAAAAAATTGCCCATTTGTTTCCGCCTTCACCGGGGATCGAACCCGGAACCTCAGGACTACGAAGCGCTGTTCACCCAGCTGTTAGTTAGTAACAGTTGATTTACAGTTTTGAGGCTGGCCAAAAGAGTGAGCTCAACCCCCGCAGGCACAACTAGGTGAATACAACTAGGTGAATACACACACACACACACGCCAGGATGTAGCCGTAGCAACTGTCTAAGGTACGTACTCTCTGCTAGGTGAACACAGGTGTTATCAGGTGAAAGAAACTCTCTCTCTCACTTTCTCTCCCTCTCTCCTCCCCTCCCCCCACCCTCACTCTCTCTCCCTCTCTCTCTCTCTCTCTCTCTCTCTCTCTCTCTCTCTCTCTCTCTCTCTCTCTCTCTCTCTCTCTCTCTCTCTCTCTCTCTCTCTCTCTCTCTCGGTGGAGAGTCTACAATAATTTCTACAATGTTTCTACAATACAATAGTTTCTACAATGTTTCTACAATACAATAGTTTCTACAATGTTTCTACAATACAATAGTTTCTACAATGTTTCTACAATACAATAGTTTCTACAATGTTTCTACAATACAATAGTTTCTACAATGGTTCTACAATACAATAGTTTCTACAATGTTTCTACAATACAATAGTTTCTACAATGTTGCTACAATACAATAGTTTCTACAATGTTTCTACAATACAATAGTTTCTACAATGTTTCTACAATACAATAGTTTCTACAATGTTTCTACAATGTTTCTACAATACAATAGTTTCTACAATGTTTCTACAATGTTTCTACAATACAATAGTTTCTACTATGTTTCTACAATACAATAGTTTCTACAATGTTTCTACAATGTTTCTACAATACAATAGTTTCTACTATGTTTCTACAATACAATAGTTTCTACAATGTTTCTACAATGTTTCTTCAATACAATAGTTTCTTCAATACAATAGTTTCTTCAATACAATAGTTTCTTCAATACAATAGTTTTTTCAATACAATAGTTTCTACAATGTTTCTACAATGTTTCTACAATGTTTCTACAATGTTTCTACAATACAATAGTGTTTACAATGTTTCTACAATACAATAGTGTCCACAATATTTTAGGTTTCATTCTTGGACTTGGTACAACTTCCTCTCCTCTCTCCATCAGTCATGTCATCTCTTGCCCTTATCCACTCCTAATATTAATGTCTTGCCAGTATTTTCGACATTCAATTTATCTTTAAAAATGCCTTTCAATCAGTTGCTTTTCTCAGTTCCACTACAGTATTACAAAATAAACGCGTGTGTACATTCCTCTTGGAATGCAATTTTCCCTGGCATTCCCCCATGCAAGGGGGAATACATTCCCCCCTTGGAATGAATTGAATGCAAGGGAGGAATATTTCATTCCTCTCCGGAAATATGAAAACTTCCAAACTGCTGGAAAATGGCTAATGACTAAAAATACAATAAAGGGAGAATACAGTAACTGTTAAGCCACTGATCAGCATCTTTATTACGTATCTCCCTTCCTCCCCTGCTAGTTCTAGTAGAGAACGACCCATAATGCTTTATTGCATTTAACTCTGCAATCTCCCTTAACTCATTCACTTGTTTGCAACACGTATGATGGAGACATTTATACAAGATTGTATAAGGGGGAAGGGGGAGGGGGCTCATCTTGATCTCTAGTTTTCATCAATAATCTGTATTTCTTAATTTTTTCGAAAATGGTCTTTTTGTCAAGCGTTATCTTGAGGTTTTCTTGAGATGATTTCGCAGAAAAGCGTTCCCGCGGCCCGGTCCTCGACCAGGCCTCTTTTTTTTTGTTACACACCCCCAATGAAGCAGCCCGTAGCAGCTGTCTAACTTCCAGGTACCAATTTACTGCTAGGTAACAGGCGCATCAGGGTGAAAGAAACATTTTGCCCATTTGTCTCCGCCTCCACCGGGCTAGAAAAAATCAATTTAGAACGGCTAAATTTTATCTCAAAACACCAGCACGATTTTATCAACGGGAAATCCATGCTGCTAGACGAGCGCTTTAAAGTTCAATAATAAGATGATGGAAATAAAAAAAAAGTCATTGGAGAATGGGCAGGCTGCATGTTTCTCGACTAGCAGAAGGCATTCGATTCTGTCCAGCACAGGAGACTCATACTCTATGTAGTGAAGCACGCTGATGTATCTAAGGTATCTTAGAGTGAAAGAGTATCTATTCGGAAGGAAACAAAGGATTATAGAGAGCAGGGATATAAAATTTAAGAGACTTTACGAGTGAAATACCACCAGTATACCTTGCAAAAGATTTTGGATTCGCCTCATAAATGCCCTGAATAATGGCTACTAGAATTTAACCCAACCAAATGCATAAAAAAAATATGAGGAATGGAAGAGGAACCGCAAAAAAAACAAAACCCTGAAGTAACAGATCTTTCAGTCTGAAACGGAGAAAGACACGAGAGAAGAAATAATCCCAAATCAAATGTCAGAACACACAAGAGCAGGGAAGGGAACTATCAGGGGGAAAGCACCAAGTCATTACGACTATATATCACTTGGAAGGGGTCAGGGTAATGATTTGGGATGGGACGGGGGGAAGGAATGGTGCCCAACCACTGGGACGATTGACTAACGGCTGCAACACACGCCACATACTGGCCTGTGTTCAGCTAGCCATCAGAAACTTGGGAAAAAGGAACTTTTCTGGCCCTGTACACATCAAAGGTGAGACCTTCTCTTGAGTATGCATCACCTGCATGGAACCCTGACCTGGAAAAAAACAAGGAAACTAGAAAAGCTTCAAAGAGTTGAGAGAGGGTGGAGATTGGGAGAGAGGGTGGAGATTGGGAGAGAGGGTGGAGATTGGGAGAGAGGGTGGAGATTGGGAGAGAGGGTGGAGATTGGGAGAGAGGGTGGAGATTGGGAGAGAGGGTGGAGATTGGGAGAGAGGGTAGAGATTGGGAGAGAGGGTGGAGATTGGGGGAGAGGGTTCAGATTGAAATCCTGAATACCCCTCCTTTTATATATATATATATATATATATATATATATATATATATATATATATATATATATATATATATATATATATATATATATATTATTATTAAATATGACCGAAAAAGTAAGATTAATAATTCTAACACGAATTTTCTCAATCTTTCGTACATTTCTTTTCACTGTTGGAGGTAATTCAAAAATCAATTCTCCAAAATTCATTTTTATTTTTGGAGAATTGATTTTTGAATTACCTCCAACAGTGAAAAGAAATGTACGAAAGATTGAGAAAATTCGTGTTAGAATTATTAATCTTACTTTTTCGGTCATATTTAATAATATATGTCTACAGGAAAGACTGCTACCAAAATACTAATATATATATATATATATATATATATATATATATATATATATATATATATATATATATATATATATATTTATATATATATATATATATATATATATATATATATATATATATATATATATATATATATATTTATATATATATATATATATATATATATATATATATATATATATATATATATATATATATATATATATATATATGTCGTACCTAGTAGCCAGAACGCACTTCTCAGCCTACTATGCAAGGCCCGATTTGCCTAATAAGCCAAGTTTTCCTGAATTAATATATTTTCTCTAATTTTTTTCTTATGAAATGATAAAGCTACCCATTTCATTATGTATGAGGTAAATTTGTTTTATTGGAGTTAAAATTAACGTAGATATATGACCGAACCTAACCAACCCTACCTAACCTAACCTAATCTATCTCTATTGGTTAGGTTAGGTCATGTAGCCGAAAACGTTAGGTTAGGTTAGGTTAGGTAGGTTAGGTAGTCGAAAAACAATTAATTCATGAAAACTTGGCTTATTAGGCAAATCAGGCCTTGGATAGTAGGCTGAGAAGTGTGTTCTGGCTACTAGGTACGACATATATATATATATATATATATATATATATATATATATATATATATATATATATATATATATATATATATATGTCGTACCTAATAGCCAGAACGCACTTCTCAGCCTACTATTCAAGGCCCGATTTGCCTAATAAGCCAAGTTTTCATGAATTAATGTTTTTTCGTCTACCTAACCTACCTAACCTAACCTAACCTAGCTTTTTTTGGCTACCTAACCTAACCTTACCTATAAATATAGGTTAGGTTAGGTTAGGTAGGGTTGGTTAGGTTCGGTCATATATCTACGTTAATTTTAACTCCAATAAAAAAAAATTGACCTCATACATAGAGAAAAGGGTTGCTTTATCATTTCATAAGAAAAAAAATATAGTAAATATATTAATTCAGGAAAACTTGGCTTATTAGGCAAATCGGGCCTTGAATAGTAGGCTGAGAAGTGAGTTCTGGCTACTAGGTACGACATATATATATATATATATATATATATATATATATATATATATATATATATATATATATATATATATATATATATATATATATATATATATATATGTCGTACCTAGTAGCCAGAACGCACTTCTCAGCCTACTATGCAAGGCCCGATTTGCCTAATAAGCCAAGTTTTCATGAATTAATTGTTTTTCGACTACCTAACCTACCTAACCTAACCTAACCTAACTTTTTCGGCTACCTAACCAAACCTAACCTATAAAGATAGGTTAGGTTAGGTTAGGTAGGGTTGGTTAGGTTCGGTCATATATCTACGTTAATTTTAACTCCAATAAAAAAAAATTGACCTCATACATAATGAAATGGGTTGATTTATCATTTCATAAGAAAAAAATTAGAGAAAATATATTAATTCAGGAAAACTTGGCTTATTAGGCAAATCGGGCCTTGAATAGTAGGCCAAAAAGTGAGTTCTGGCTACTAGGTACGACATATATATATATATATATATATATATATATATTGTCTGAGCACGCTCTCGAACTTGCATCCTTCCTCAATTAGACAACGAACGGAAGATACAGGATACAAGGAGGCAGCTGTCTTAAGAAATGAAAAGAGGCGGAAGAAAGTCTTAAAGTTCAGTCAATAAGAAGGGAGGAAAAGCGGCAGCTGTGGCCACAGAACAAGGCGATTCGAGGCAAAGAGAGCGTGATACGAAATTAGTATCACACAGGAAACAGCAGGAAAAATATTAGATAAAACAGACAGCAGTCGACATTCTAATTCAACGAGATGAAGTAGAAAAGAGAACTAACCCAGTTATGAGAAACTAACTCATTTCACCCTGATTATAATGACATTAAAAGGAAACCAAAAATGGGACAATGATGGTGAATGGTTATAGGGACATGTGGGTCAATGGTTATAGGGACATGGTGGTCAATGGTTATTAGGGACATGTTGGTCAATGGTTATAGGGACATGTTGGTCAATGGTTATAGGGACATGTTGATCAATGGTTATTAGGGACATGTTGGTCAATGGTTATAGGGACATGTTGGTCAATGGTTATAGGGACATGTTGGTCAATGGTTATAGGGACATGTTGGTCAATGGTTATAGGGACATGTTAGTCAATGGTTATAGGGACATGTTGGTCAATGGTTATAGGGACATGTTGATCAATGGTTATTAGGGACATGTTGGTCAATGGTTATAGGGACATGTTGGTCAATGGTTATAGGGACATGTTGGTCAATGGTTATAGGGACATGTTAGTCAATGGTTATAGGGACATATTGGTCAGTAAAATATAACTCCCGACCCGACTAGCACATAAAGCCCAGGAAATTATATGGCAGACCAAATGAAAACTAACTAAAAATGTAGAAAATTTACTAATCATTTTTTTAGAAATTTATGTTTGGCTACAGTTTCAACCTTCCATATTCAGAATAATTTAGATTTGGTGAATAAATTAACTAAAATCATTAATTTCAACTTTGATCATTGTTCACTACAGTGACAGTAGACAATTTGCTGACATACATATATGTATATGTATGTTAGCAAATATATAACCATATATATATATATATATATATATATATATATATATATATATATATATATATATATATATATATATATATATATATATATATATATATATATATATATTGACGAAGCTAAATTGATTGTAATGTAAAGATTGTAATGTAATGTAATGTAAAGAAGCTAAATTGATAATGTAAAGATTGACGAAGCTAAAATTACATTATATGGAAAGGCGAAGAATTAGGGTTGACATGATAGGGATGCACCAGTAGGCAAATGGACATAGCAAAGGGGATATTAATAGGGTATTAAAAGTATCAACACACGCAGACGAGGAGTCACAAAAACTTGGTTGAAATATATTGACTGAACCTAACACTAGAAAGTGATGGAACGACGAAGTTCCGGTCCGTCCTGGACCAGTCACAATTCGATCAACACAAGGCTAAACATGAACAAATCGGTATAAATTTGAAAAGTTTAAATTTAGAAATGGCCTTGGTAAATGTTGGTTCGGTAACAGTGTACACAATTCGAAGAACAAATTACCGCATAGCATAACAGTTGAAGGATCTCTTGATTGTTTCAAGCGTAGGTTTTTATATATATTATATATCCAAGTTATTATGATATTACAAAATTAGTGCAGTGGGTGGGGGTCATAGTGGCATATATATTATATTTATATATATATATATATATATATATATATATATATATATATATATATATATATATAAATATAATATATATGCCACTATGACCCCCACCCACTGCACTAATTTTGTAATATCATAATAACTTGGATTTATTTTAATTTTATTTTCAACTAATTTTACATGCCATATTGTAAAACATTACATACTGACGTCTGAAAATTAAAAAGAAACTCTATGTTACTCTGCCTGTAATTAAGTATAATGGGGAAATATGAGCTGGTAGGGTTGGCAGGCTGTAGGGGAGAGAGGTGGGGGGGATGGTGGGGATATGGTGAACTGGTAGTTTAGTGTTGAATCAACCACAACTACAACCCTCCCCCATCCACCACCATTGGGGAAGGAACCCCCGACCAGACACATCAAGGCTCCAGTGAGAAAGAGAGAGAGAGAGAGAGAGAGAGAGAGAGAGAGAGAGAGAGAGAGAGAGAGAGAGAGAGAGAGAGAGAGGACAGCGAGATAGGCATCCAGGGAGAGAATCAGAAAAAAAGAGTGACAGATACAGACAGATATAGATAGATAGATGGAGAGTAAGCCACATAGGCAGCGAGACATCGACCCTGGCACCGCCGGGTAACCCATCTTATGTGTGTGTGTATATATATATATATATATATATATATATATATATATATATATATATATATATATATATATATATATATATATATATATATATATATATATATAATACAAACGAAAGGCTGCAGTAACACGCAAGCCATAGATCACGCAGAACTCTACACGACTCGACCCGGATTCGAACCCATAACGTCCAGGATCTCCCCCCAAAACGTCCACAGTACCGTGACCACTGCGCCATTGATCAAATATATAATTTCACAGATTCCTTATTGTCATACCACACGAGCGATTCGTCGAAAAGGCACAGTGAAAAGAGGGAAATATTTCTGTTCACATCTTTTTGCAAGGCGATGAACGACGCGTGAAGCGAGGCAGAGAATTTTATAGATCGGAGCAAAACGAACTAGGAAAAAAAATCACAATAAATTTGTACCTTCTCGGTGAGAGGTACAAATATATATATATATATATATATATATATATATATATATATATATATATATATATATATATATATATATATATATATATATATATATATATATATGCCTGTGGGCGAGGCAGTCAAAACTCCACTGAAGGAGTTGACTTGTCAAGAAATGGAGAAGTGAATAGATGGGAGGGCGAGGCTGTACGGTTTGTTTACCAAGACACTCCTGGCTGTCTACCCAGCCAGGAGATGTCGACCAGTCAACCAGTCGACCAGTTAACCAGTCAACCAGTCAACGCGGCCACTGCCAGGTCCACCGCCAGGGGTATAAACTATACACCCTCACACACACACACACACATAGTATTGAGACGCTGTTTGCTGCTGCAATATTGCTCTCAAGATTTAGCTAGGAATTTCTCTAGGCAGGAATCGTGGTGCTAGGTAAGTCTTCGCCTAGCGCCGGAGTAGGTCAAGCGGGGACAATATTACTTTACTTATTATCTTTCTTTCAAGATGTACTTTAATGCCCCTAGTGGCGGATATTTTATCTTCAAAGTCAGGATTTCTACTGCATATGCATTCGTGTTAAGAGGCCTTGTTTCACACACGTAAAATTTAAGATCAATCAACACGTTTCATTTGCTTGAAAATCGAACACTTTCGTCCCTATTCACCTGGCTTCGTATCCCAATATATGAGGACTTCGAGAGCCGTCTTAGATAACATATGAATCGAATATGTCATCTATATTATCTATACGTTATCTTAAATAACATATATAGATAATATAACATACACTATTTTTACTTGTTTACTAAAATATTTTTTTCTTGATTGAATTACATGTGATACGATGCCTCTTCTATCTAGATTTACAGGCCGTATTTTTTTCGCTGCGCCATTTCAAGGTCACGTCATTTTCCGCATCACAATAATTTGGGTGATATTCTGCTTTCGCCCCCAAAAAAATTAAAAAATAAAATGTTTTTAATTTTGTTGTTTTGACGGCTGTTGGTGTTGACAGTATTCACAATACATCGTGTTTTTCCAAACATTTTTGTGTGCAATGTTTTGTTTTTGCGTTAATGTTTTTGTAGGGATTTTATTATTTTTTTAGGACTTTAGTAATGATTTCAGAGTAAAAAAAGCATCTTACTTGCTTTTATGGATTAATTTACGTATTATGTTTTCAATTATTATGACAATACTATAAGATTATATTGCTCTCATTAAGACACATTGACCTCATGAAGATATATTGACCTCATGAAGATATATTAACCTCATGAAGATATATTGACCTCATGAGGATATATTGACCTCATGAGGATATATTGACCTCATGAGGATATATTGACCTCATTTAGATATATTGACCTCATGAGGATATATTGACCTCATGAAGATATATTGACCTCAAGAAGATATATTGACCTCATGAAGACATATTGACCTCATGAAGATATATTGACCTCATGACGATATATTGACCTCATGAAGACATATTGACCTCATGAAGATATATTGACCTCATGAAGACATTTTGACCTCATGAAGATATATTGACCTCATGAAGATATATTGACCTCATGAAGACATATTGACCTCATGAAGATATATTGACCTCATGAAGACATATTGATCTCATGAAGATATATTGACCTCATGAAGACATATTGATCTCATGAAGATATATTGACCTCATGAAGATATATTGACCTCATGAGGATATATTGACCTCATGAGGATATATTGACCTCATGAAGACATATTGACCTCATGAAGATATATATTGACCTCATGAAGATATATTGACCTCATGATGATATATTGACCTCATGAAGATATATTGACCTCATGAAGATATATTGACCTCATGAAGACATATTGACCTCATGAAGATATATTGACTTCATGAAGACATTTTGACCTCATGAAGATATATTGACCTCATGAAGATATATTGACCTCATGAAGATATATTGACCTCATGAAGACATATTGACCTCATGAAGATATATTGACCTCATGAAGACATATTGATCTCATGAAGATATATTGACCTCATGAAGACATATTGATCTCATGAAGATATATTGACCTCATGAAGATATATTGACCTCATGAGGATATATTGACCTCATGAGGATATATTGACCTCATGAAGACATATTGACCTCATGAAGATATATATTGACCTCATGAAGATATATTGACCTCATGATGATATATTGACCTCATGAAGATATATTGACCTCATGATGATATATTGACCTCATGAAGATATATTGACCTCACGAAGAAATATTGACCTCGTGATGGCCCGTTCTCCTGAGATGCCAGAACGGACAAAATAAGGGGTACTTAAACGCGTGAACCCAATCCACCGACCCAACC
>NC_091156.1:36971770-36979270 GCF_040958095.1 Procambarus clarkii | reverse complement strand
TATGGGATCAAATAATCAAGTCATTTAATTGGTGTGGTGCCACGCTGTTGTTTCAA
The DNA here is from genome assembly GCF_040958095.1 of Procambarus clarkii. NCBI lineage: Eukaryota > Metazoa > Arthropoda > Malacostraca > Decapoda > Cambaridae > Procambarus > Procambarus clarkii. Next base: position 36,979,214 of record NC_091156.1, on the reverse strand, counting down.
GCGAAGGTTAGACAAATATACATCAATGTTTTGCATTGTGTATACATAGAAGCTGATTAGCAATTGGCATGGTCTATGCCAATTGTCTTGTTTATTTTATATAGCTTTCTAGATACGGGTGTCCGGCTGTGCCCGGGTCTCTCTATGTCACTTGCAGAGATAGTTGCAGTCTGCAACTCCCTTTTTTCCCCTTTTCCTCTCTCTCTCTCTCTCTCTCTCTCTCTCTCTCTCTCTCTCTCTCTCTCTCTCTCTCTCTCTCTCTCTCTCTCTCTCTCTCTCTCTCTCTCTCTCTCTCCCTGTCCCTTTCTCTCTTCCCCTCTCTCCCTTCTCTTCCAATCTCCCTCTCCCTCATCTCTCTACACACACACAGGAGAGAGAAGTGAAGTGAACTATCAGGAGAAAGCGCCAAGCCATTACGACTATATAGCACTGGGAAGGGATCAGGTTAAGGATTTGGGGTGGGACGGAGGGAAAGGAATGGTGCCCTACCACTTGTAGACGCTCGGGGATTGAACGCCGACCTGCATGTAGCGAGACCGTCACTCTACCGTCCAACCCAAGTGGTTGGGGGCCACATGAGAGAGAGAGACAGAGAGAGAGAGAGAGAATTCTGGGTGTTATCTGCCGGCTGTTCATGACGAAGAAGCGCCGTAAGAAACCCGCTTCCCGGTCGCCCTTCACAGCTCTCACAGTAGAACCACGAGCGATGGCCAGACACACATCTTCCTGCGGTGTTATCACGCTCTGGAGGGGGGTCCTTTCCTCGCCAGGGGGGCCCCTGCGGGAATGCTATTGGGGGAGGGGCCATGCCGCTCCTGGGGGAGGAGAGAGAGGTCTCAGGGAAGCCTATTGAGGTCCTACCAGTTCCAGACGTCAGGAAATCAGAGTGGGGTCCAGTCACTCTTGATGGGGTCAAGACAATCTTGACGGAAACTTGGTTAGTTTTGTCATCCACTTCTGTCACTTCTAACTTCGTTTGTACCTTCATTTCTGGTGACATCTCTTGGAAATGTTTTAATTGAGTTTCTCGCAAACTAAACTTCCTATCCATTTTTTGTTCTAAGAAATTCTGCATAAAATTTCAGTTTGGTCACTTTATCCCCTTAGTGAAACTTTTTTTTTGGTATAGTGGTTAAAATTTGCTAGGTTTCCACCAATATTTTAATCCTTTAAAGCTTAGATAAATCGGCTCGTTCCCATATTATATTGTACTGTCAATCATTCTATCTGTCTGTCTGTCTGTCTATGTCGTGCTGTCTGTCTGTCTGTCCGTTAGTTCTCTTGCCCAGCTGTCTGCTTCGTGCAGACAACAGAGAGAGCGTTAGAGAGATAGGTATGTTACTGACCACTTCAACGGGAACGTAATAATTACGAAGATTTAAGACTTATCGTTAAGTCTAAAAAGTTAAGACTTAACTTATTTAAGTCTCTGTTAAGGAACAGGGACTAATATACAATGGTCAATAAGTAACAGGGACTCATACTAGTCATTAAGAAATATGAGTTCATATTAGACCACTAATAAGGATTAGACACCTAACTTTTCTAATCAATAAAGCATAATAAAACACTAGTATTCACAAAATAAATAATTTATTGTCCCATTGAGTCACTACATGGAAAGGAACCCCTGATGAACGAAACAATTGGGCCCCAATTCAGTAATCAATTGACCCAAAGAACAAAATTGTATTGACTAAGCAGGGATCAATATACTGATGCCTTAATGAGAATAAAGTTACCATTGGAATCAATAAGGTAATATAAAAAAAAGTTGATCTTAAATAAAAACTTGTATTCAATGACCAATTAGAAATAAGCACTACAAATAGTGACCAATCAGAAAAAAAGCATTACAGATGGTAATCAATCAGAAATAAGCATTACAAACACCGACCAATCAGGAGTAAGCACTACAGATAATGACTAATCAGAAGCAAGCCCTCCAAAAACACTGATCAATCAGGAATAAGCACAACAGGCAATGATGAATCAGAAACGAGAACTACTGACACTGACCAATCAGGAATATGCACTCCAGACACTTAACTAATCAGGAATAAGTACCAACCAATCTTGTACAATCAAGGATAAGACCCCCAACTGATCCCAAACAATCAGCATAATTATCGAACAAATTCTTAACAATTAAGACAAATAATTTGAATTCTAGTGTGTGGTCAAACTACTTCAGCCAGGTTATTGTGACTCGTCGCCTGCATAAGACAAATAAATAAACATTTACTGAACATTTAAAGGACAGCAACAGTAGCTGTACAGTCGAATCCAACAGTTTGGATTCGGAACAAGGGGGCTTTTGCGAATCCAAACTTGTTTTCAGTATTTTAATGGAAAGGTTTCCGGTGAGTTGAGTTGCTCCTTAAGTCCATAACACACGTGTATGTGCTCCAAAATACACGTGCATGTGCCCTAAACACGTGTATGTGCCCTAAACACACGTGTATGTGCCCTAAACACACGTGTATGTGCCCTAAACACACGTGTATGTGCCCTAAACACACGTGTATGTGCCCTAAACACACGTGTATGTGCCCTAAACACACGTGTATGTGCCCTAAACACACGTGTATGTGCCCTAAACACACGTGTATGTGCCCTAAACACACGTGTATGTCCCAAACACACGTGTATGTGCCCTAAACACACGTGTATGTGCTCCAAACACACGTGTATGTGCCCTAAACACACGTGTATGTGCCCTAAACACACGTGTATGTGCCCTAAACACGTGTATGTGCCCTAAACACACGTGTATGTGACCTAAACATACGTGTATGTGCCCTAAACACACGTATATGTGCCCTAAACACACGTGTATGTGCCCTAAACGCACGTGTATGTCCCAAACATACGTGTATGTGCTCCAAACACACGTGTATGTGCCCTAAACACACGTGTATGTGCCCTAAACATGTATGTATGTGTTTATGGCACATACACACGTGTATGTGCCCTAAACACACGTGTATGTGCCCTAAACACACGTGTATGTGCCCTAAACACACGTATATGTGCTTGCCGTTATCGAGAGGTTGCACTGTAGCTTACACCTGTAAAAAAAAAAAGATAAACATTAAACAGATGTTTTGACATAAGCGACAGGATGTTAATCTTACATTTGTTCTAATATTTCCAACAAATGCGTTTGCATTCCTCGTCAATCGTCTGTTAATTAACAATAAAGGAAGAGCAAGAGACTTGACAGCTCAAGACTTGACAGTTCCTGTCAAGCACTCGGTCATTATGCACTGAAGAATTTGACAAGATGTTTTCGTGTTGATGTTATTCTCCTCGCTTTATTTAGTTTATTCTGATGTCAATCTTGATTGTTGGCTTCAATGTTGATGTCAGCCTCCACTCTTGCCTTCATGTTGATGTCCGCCTCCACTCTTGCCTTCATGTTGATGTCCGCCTCCACTCTTGCCTTCATGTTGATGTCCGCCTCCACTCTTGTCTTCATGTTGATGTCAGTCTCCACTCTTGTCTTCATGTTGATGTCCGCCTCCACTCTTGTCTTCATGTTGATGTCCGCCTGCACTCTTGTCTTCATGTTGATGTCAGTCTCCACTCTTATCTTCATGTTGATGTCAGTCTCCACTCTTATCTTCATGTTGATGTCAGTCTCCACTCTTATCTTCATGTTGATGTCAGTCTCCACTCTTATCTTCATGTTGATGTCAGTCTCCACTCTTATCTTCATGTTGATGTCAGTCTCCACTTTTGTCTTCATGTTGATGTCAGTCTCCACTCTTGTCTCCATGTTGATGTCAGCCTCCACTCTTGTCTTCATGTTGATGTCAGTCTCCACTCTTGTCTCCATGTTGATGTCAACCTCCACTCTTATCTTCATGTTGATGTCAGCCTCCACTCTTGTCTTCATGTTGATGTCAGCCTCCACTCTTGTCTCTATGTTGAATTCAGCCTCCACTCTTATCTTCATGTTGATGTCAGCCTCCACTCTTGTCTTCATGTTGATGTCAGCCTCCACTCTTGTCTCTATGTTGAAGTCAGTCTCCACTCTTATCTTCATGTTGATGTCAGCCTCCACTCTTATCTTCATGTTGATGTCACTCATGTGATGAAAAAAATCGATATTGTCATCAGAATCATCAATATACTCTTTGTCATTAAAATATCACATTAAAACTGTTTTATTATTTTATTGCTAATAAAAATATTATAATCTGTAAATGAATAATGTACAAGCTTTTTTGTAAACAAAAGCTCACATTTTTACTAATGTTATGAATAAAATTATGCTGATATTTTACGCATTGACTGTAACCCCCCTTGACATCTGTGTGATGAATGATTTTAATTATAAATGCATATCCATATATGAAAAAAAATGATAATTGTTATTATTATAAAGTAACTAGAACGCTTTTGATTATATATTTTGGGTATTAAATAATATTTACCTGTTTGTATTCAGGATATAATTACTGGGTATAAAATCATTTATCATCTTGCAATTATGCATGTCAAATTGTTGATGGGTTTATGGTTAGTTTGGAGTAGTTTATTTCCCTGTCCTGTACGCCTTTGAGGGGGGCGTAATCCCCCATCCCGTGGGCGTACCGCAGGGCTGTTACATGCGGGCGGTGGTGGTGGTGTTAGCGAGGCGCCCATACCCATCCCGTGGGCGTAACAGGGTGGTTTAATTTCGTATTCGTGGGCGGCAGAGGTACTGATAGAGAGAACAGCGACTTGTTATGAACTCCGGAACAATGCATCCTAAATTATTGTTGTTTAAATATAGTGCGTTTGTGAGTGGGCGGTCGTGAGGGTGTTGGAATGTTGCTGCTTTGGTGTGGAGATATGAGGATGTGGGGGTGTATGTGTGTGGGGGATAGGTGGTTGTGTGTGTGTGATGCTATTGTTGTTTGTGTGTGTGTGTGTGTGTGTGTATGTGTGTGTGTGTGTGTGTGTGTGTGTGTGTGTGTGTGTGTGTGTGTGTGTGTGTGTGTGTGTGTGTGTGTGTGTATGTGTGTGGGGGATAGGTGGTTGTGTGTGTGTGTGATGCTATTGTTGTTTGTGTGTGTGTGTGTGTGTATGTGTGTGTGTGTGTCTGTGTGTGTGTGTGTGTGTACTCACCTAGTTGAACTCACCTAGTTGTGCTTGCAGGGGTTGAGCTCTGGCTCTTTGGTCCCGCCTCTCAACTGTCAAGCAACTGATGAACGTTCAGGTTCCTGGGCCTACTGGGCTCTATCATATCTACATTTGAAACTGTGTATGGAGTCAGCCTCCACCACATCACTGCCTAATGCATTCCATTTGTTAATAACTCTGACACTGAAAAAGTACTTTCTAATATCTCTGTGGCTCATTTGGGCACTCAGTTTCCACCTGTGTCCCCTTGTGCGTGTTCCCCTTGTGTTAAATAGACTGTCTTTATCTACCCTATCAATCCCCTTCAGAATCTTGAATGTGGTGATCATGTCCCCCCTAACTCTTCTGTCTTCCAGCGAAGTGAGGTTTAATTCCCGTAGTCTCTCCTCGTAGCTCATACCTCTCAGCTCGGGTACTAGTCTGGTGGCAAACCTTTGAACCTTTTCCAGTTTAGTCTTATCCTTGACTAGATATGGACTCCATGCTGGGGCTGCATACTCCAGGATTGGCCTGACATATGTGGTATACAAAGTTCTGAATGATTCTTTACACAAGTTTCTGAATGCCGTTCGTATGTTGGCCAGCCTGGCATATGCCGCTGATGTTATCCGCTTGATATGTGCTGCAGGAGACAGGTCTGGCGTGATATCAACCCCCAAGTCTTTTTCCTTCTCTGACTCCTGAAGAATTTCCTCTCCCAGATGATACCTTGTATCTGGCCTCCTGCTCCCTATACCTATCTTCATTTCATTACATTTGGTTGGGTTAAACTCTAACAACCATTTGTTCGACCATTCCTTCAGCTTGTCTAGGTCTTCTTGAAGCCTCAAACAGTCCTCTTCTGTTTTAATCCTTCTCATAATTTTAGCATCGTCCGCAAACATTGAGAGAAATGAATCGATACCCTCCGGGAGATCATTTACATATATCAGAAACAAGATAGGACCGAGTACAGAGCCATGTGGGACTCCACTGGTGACTTCACGCCAATCGGAGGTCTCACCCCTCACCGTAACTCTCTGCTTCCTATTGCTTAGATACTCCCTTATCCACTGGAGCACCTTACCAGCTACACCTGCCTGTCTCTCCAGCTTATGTACCAGCCTCTTATGCGGTACTGTGTCAAAGGCTTACCGACAATCCAAGAAAATGCAGTCCGCCCAGCCCTCTCTTTCTTGCTTAATCTGTGTCACCTGATCGTAGAATTCTATCAAGCCTGTAAGGCAAGATTTACCCTCCCTGAATCCATGTTGGCGATTTGTCACGAAGTCCCTTCTCTCCAGATGTGTTACCAGGTTTTTTCTCTCGATCTTCTCCATCACCTTGCATGGTATACAAGTCAAGGACACTGGCCTGTGTGTGTCTGTGTGTGTGTGTGTGTGTGTGTGTGTGTGTGTGTGTGTGTGTGTGTGTGTGTGTGTGTGTGTGTGTGTGTGTGTGTGTGTGTGTGTATGTGTGTGTGTGCGTTCATCACTCAGTCCCGTTAGCTCCGGAACAAACGGTTTTGCGTGTCTTTGGACCTTTCCTAGCTTTGTTTTCACATTTATGCAGGAGTTCCATGCCGGAGCAGCATATTCCAAAATGGGTCTCCCCCGGGATACATGTGGTATTCACATGGGGTTATTTATCAAACTTCCTGAAGGACGTTGGCCTGTATGGCACATCTGTCGAAATTTTCTGATGTGTTTCTGTTTTTAACTTGTCTTGCTTGCCTCTTGTACTTGCCTCTTTTGATGCCATATAGCCTCTTGTCTCGTTACAAAATATATATCTATCATCCTCTTTTTCTCTCTACAGACTTGCCAAGGCAACTACGTATCTACAGCCCCGGGGGGGCTCTGGTGGAGGGCGTACCGTCAGTACAAGAGGACCAGCCTCTCACCCTCTCCTGCAGAGCAACAGGAGGTAGGAACAGAGCGTGTGAAGAAATTAAACTACAGGAAGCGTTTTTGGCCCCATGCGAGGCAGCTCCTATTTACCCAAACTCATTCATATAAATTGTACACCACAATAAACTTTGGAAATAACATTGCATTCACTTTGGCTGGAGCTCTACCAACCAGGCTACGAACACATACAATAAGAGAGGATGTTATTTCCACGTTTAATGGGGGTTTGGAATTGATATAACAAGGACGTGGTTCACCTAATACCTCCAGCCTCATTTGGCCTCCCACGGGAGGCCTAAAGTTTCAGTTAGATAGCAGTTGTGTGTTCACCTTTTTATTCTTTGGGATTCTTATCTTGAGGTTATCTTGAGATGATTTCGGGGTTTTTAGTGTCCCCTCGGCCCGGTCCTCGACCAGGCCTC
>NC_091156.1:36814270-36966770 GCF_040958095.1 Procambarus clarkii | reverse complement strand
TCCCCCTAACCTGTAATGCCATCCCCCTCACCTGTAATGCCTCCCCCCTCACCTGTAATGCCTTCCCCTTCACCTGTAATGCCTTCCCCCTCACCTGTAATGCCTTCCCCCTCACCTGTAATGCCTCCCCCCTCACCTGTAGTACCTCCCCCCTCACCTGTAGTACCTCCCCCCTCACCTGTAATGCCTTCCCCCTCACCTGTAGTGCCTTCCCCCTCACCTGTAATGCCTCCCCCCTCACCTGTAATGCCTTCCCCCTCACCTGTAATGCCTTCCCCTTCACCTGTAATGCCTCCCCCTCACCTGTAATGCCATCCCCCTCACCTGTAATGCCTCCCCCCTCACCTGTAATGCCTTCCCCTTCACCTGTAATGCCTTCCCCCTCACCTGTAATGCCTTCCCCCTCACCTGTAATGCCTCCCCCCTCACCTGTAGTGCCTCCCCCCTCACCTGTAGTGCCTCCCCTCACCTGTAATGCCTTCCCCCTCACCTGTAATACCTTCCCCCTCACCTGTAATGCCTTCCCCCTCACCTGTAATGCCTTCCCTTCACCTGTAGTGCCTCCCCCCTCACCTATAGTGCCTCCCCCTCACCTGTAATGCCTTCCCCCTCACCTGTAGTGCCTCCCCCTTCACCTGTAATGCCTCCCCCCTCACCTGTAATGCCTTCGCCCTCACCTGTAATGCCTCCCCCTCACCTGTAATGCCTTCCCCTCACCTGTAATGCCTCCCCCCTCACCTGTAATGCCTTCCCCCTCACCTGTAATGCCTCCCCCCTCACCTGTTATGCCTTCCCCCTCACCTGTAATGCCTTCCCCCTCACCTGTAATGCCTTCCCCCTCACCTGTAATGCCTCCCCCCTCACCTGTAGCACCTCCCCCCTCACCTGTAATGCCTTCCCCTCACCTGTAATGCCTTCCCCCTCACCTGTAATGCCTCCCCCCTCACCTGTAGTTCCTCCCCCCTCACCAGTAATGCCTTCCCCCTCACCTGTAGTGCCTCCCCCCTCACCTGTAGTGCCTCCCCCCTCACCTGTAATGCCGTCCCCCTCACCTGTAATGCCTCCCCCTCACCTGTAATGCCTTCCCCCTCACCTGTAATGCCTTCCCCTCACCTGTAATGCCTCCCCCCTCACCTGTAATGCCTTCCCCCTTACCTGTAATGCCTTCCCCTCACCTGTAATGCCTTCCCCCTCACCTGTAGTGCCTCCCCCCTCACCTGTAGTGCCTCCCCCCTCACCTGTAATGCCTTCCCCCTCACCTGTAATGCCTCCCACCTCACCTGTAATGCCTTCCCCCTCACCTGTAATGCCTTCCCCCTCACCTGTAGTGCCTTCCCCTCATCTGTAATGCCTTCCCCCTCACCTGTAGTGCCTCCCCTCTCACCTGTAGTGCCTCCCCCTTCACCTGTAATGCCTTCCCCCTCACCTGTAATGCCTCCCCTCTCACCTGTAATGCCTTCCCCCTCACCTGTAATGCCTTCCCCCTCACCTGTAGCGCCTCCCCCTCACCTGTAGTGCCTCCCCCGTCACCTGTAGTGCCTCTCCCCTCACCTGTAGTGCCTCTCCCCTCACCTGTAGTGCCTCCCCTTCACCTGTAGTGCCTCCCCCTCACCTGTAGTGCCTCCCCCGTCACCTGTAGTGCCTCTCCCCTCACCTGTAGTGCCTCTCCCCTCACCTGTAGTGCCTCTCCCCTCACCTGTAGTGCCTCCCCCGTCACCTGTAGTGCCTCTCCCCTCACCTGTAGTGCCTCCCCCCTCACCTGTAGTGCCTCCCCACTCAAGTAGTTGCTGTATAGTATGATTTCTTCTGTAATAACGTGTTTGTAGCTCACGTCCTAAGGTACCACACATGTTGTGTTTCATCTAGATATCGACACCTTTTAATCCTTAGTTCCCTACCTATAGTACTTTTGCTGTACCTCACTGTATCACACTATTAGTACCTCATTGTTAGTACCTCACAGTACCTAGGGGCTCTAAAATCATTGATATATATCACTTTTTCAAGACGTACTTTGAAGTTGCCTAAACACGAAGATCAATTTCTTAAGCAGGAGGCTGGGGATTTATTTAAGATTTAGTACAGACACATCTGTGAGCCTGTCTTCAGAGACACAGCTGAAAGTTCCTATCCGGATAGGCTTCCACATATGAGGATAAGCTACCAGGTATCTAAGATCTGCTATCCATACCATAGGAGCAGTCATAGCATGTGACTGCTCCTTGTCCTCATATGACTGCTCCTTGTCCTCATGTGACTGCTCCTTGTCCTCATATGACTGCTCCTTGTCCTCATATGACTGCTCCTTGTCCTCGTATGACTGCTCCTTGTCCTCATGTGACTGCTTCTTGTCCTCATATGACTGCTCCTTGTCCTCATATGACTTCTCCTTGTCCTCATATGACTGCTCCTTGTCCTCATATGACTTCTCCTTGTCCTCATATGACTGCTCCTTGTCCTCATATGACTTCTCCTTGTCCTCATATGACTGCTCCTTGTCCTCATATGACTGCTCCTTGTCCTCATATGACTGCTACGTGTCCTCATATGACTGCTCCTTGTCCTCATATGACTTCTCCTTGTCCTCATATGACTGCTCCTTGTCCTCATATGACTTCTCCTTGTCCTCATATGACTGTTCCTTGTCCTCATATGACTGCTCCTTGTCCTCATATGACTTCTCCTTGTCCTCATATGATTTCTCCTTGTCCTCATATGACTTATCCTTGTCCTCATATGATTTCTCCTTGTCCTCATATGACTGCTCCTTGTCCTCATATGACTGCTCCTTGTCCTCATATGACTGCTCCTTGTCCTCATATGACTTCTCCTTGTCCTCATATGACTGCTCCTTGTCCTCATATGACTTCTCCTTGTCCTCATATGACTGCTCCTTGTCCTCATATGACTGCTCCTTGTCCTCATATGACTGCTACGTGTCCTCATATGACTGCTCCTTGTCCTCATATGACTTCTCCTTGTCCTCATATGACTTCTCCTTGTCCTCATATGACTGCTCCTTGTCCTCATATGACTTCTCCTTGTCCTCATATGACTGCTCCTTGTCCTCATATGGCTGCTCCTTGTCCTCATATGACTTCTCCTTGTCCTCATATGATTTCTCCTTGTCCTCATATGACTTCTCCTTGTCCTCATATGATTTCTCCTTGTCCTCATATGACTGCTCCTTGTCCCCATATGACTGCTCCTTGTCCTCATATGACTGCTCCTTGTCCTCATATGACTTCTCCTTGTCCTCATATGACTGCTCCTTGTCCTCGTGTGACTGCTCCTTGTCCTCGTGTGACTGCTCCTTGTCCTCATATGACTGCTCCTTGTTCTCGTGTTACAGTTTCTTGTCCTCATTTGACAGTTCCTTGTCTTCATAGCCCATTTATTTGTCCTTATATGACAGCCCATTGCTTTGATATGACAGGTACTTGTCCTCGTATGACTACAACTTGTCTTCATATGACAGCTACTTGTCCTCATTTAAGAGTACATTGTCTTCAAATGACAGTACGGTTTCTACATATGACAGCTCCTTGTTATATATTCATACCTGCCCAGTGCTTCCTTCTCATAATTGAAGTTGAAATATATCGCCTTGGGCTCCCTCTAAAAGTTACACAGATTCACATCAGTAGGTAAGCTCTTTAAATATACATCATATTTATCTGTCTTGTGTATGTAATACTTCTTTTAAGGCATATGTTTGTGATAATCCTTTTAGACATACTGCACATGTGGCTATCTTTTCAGATATGCTGCACTTGCGGTAATATTTTTAGTTATACTGCACCTGTGTTGATCTTTTAACACATGCAGCACCTTTGGTAATCTCTTGGGACATGCATTGGTGATGTTTCTTAAGACTTAATCCTCTATTTTCTTGCTTCTTAATAAAAAGTAGAAAATCTTTTCCACACAGTTTTACAAATGGTCTCTCCTGGGAGGAATGATTGTGATCAACATCCCATAAACCATTCTTTGTAAGTTCAGATGGTCGTGATTTTATCTCCTAGAGGTGGAAGCCAAGCGAGGAGACAGCTGTCGATTCTTCTTTCCTCACTGTTTTAACATTGTTAGGAATGTTTTCTCAGAATGTGTGGGGTCTCTCTCTCTCTCTCTCTCTCTCTCTCTCTCTCTCTCTCTCTCTCTCTCTCTCTCTCTCTCTCTCTCTCTCTCTCTCTCTCTCTCTCTCTCTCTCTCTCTCTCTCTTTCTCTCATTCACACACACACACCCGCAAACAAACATATTCTCTTGGGTATGCCACCCTGTGATCAGACGAAGCGGATACCTCTTCAAAAGATTCTGAGATTTCTTTGTCCACTTGGAGACGCGCCAGGACAGATGGACACACACACACACACACACACACACACACACACACACACACACACACACACACACACACACACACACACGTCACAGTTTCAAATGTAGATATGATAGAGCCCAATAGGCTCAGGAATCTGTACACCAGTTGATTGACGGTTGAGAGGCGGGACCAAAGAGCCAGAGCTCAACCCCCGCAAGCACAATTAGGTAAGTACAATTAGGTAAGTACACACACACACACCACAAACACCTACACCCAGACCAAAGAAAAGGCATCAAAGCTTTTATTTTCGTATCTGCAACAATCGTGGTTGAATATATGGTGAGAAACTCACGTTGGGATTTTTTTAAGGACGTCGAGAGGCTTCGCGAGGACATTTGAATCCTCGAGGCACCTGTTAAAAAATTTTAATTAATTTCTTTAGAAGTAAAAATTGAGCTTGATACTAATTAAAGTAGGCTTATGTGTATTCCTGAATTATTTAACGGTAGTTGAAGGGTAATATAACAGAATTTAATGTAATCTGTATTTATGTATCCTTCGACACAAACGGAGATACATAAATGGTTCTATGTTTCCCCCCAAAAAAAGAATACAACATATTTTTGTAATCTCAAGGCCTTCGATTCTTTACTTTGCCTTGAGAATATTTTTTTTCAGGTAACATAAGGCAAGAAAACCCGTGTATCTTAGCGAACTTAATCAACCTAACTTATGTTGGCAAGTTAGCGCTAGTTTACCAAATCCCTGCCTGGCCGTTAATTAAGAGAAACTTACCAGAGCCACACATAACTTAGCCTAACTCCTTATAATATACTGGCCAAGACTTGGCTACGGATCTCATTATTTTAATAGTATTAATATTTGCAATGTCTTACTAGAATTATTATTAATACTTTCAATTTTGCATTTTCACTCATTATTTTTAATGATAGTATTTATTAGTTACTTGGGGAGGGGGGGAGGGGGTTCCGAGGGTGTATGAGTGCCCAGATACTCCCATACACCCTTCCCCATAATCCCATAGTTATACACCCTTCCCTGTCAGCATCTTTTGACACACTATCTTCATCAGTGTGAACTTCTTCACGCCATCTCTATCATCTTCCACGTGTTTTCCTCATATTTTACCATTACACACTTCCGATCTCCCCCACATACTCTCCCTGTATCCCCAACACATCTTCCTTGGCTCCTACTAGCACACACACACACACACACACACACACACACACACACACACACACACACACACACACACACACACACACACACACACACACACACTCCATCTCCACCCTCCCTGCACACACACTCTCTCCATCTCCACCCTCACTTATGATCTTATCAATTGTCAATTATCAATTATCAAATAAGGCATACATTCAAAGGTATGAACACCTTCCCTATTACTGTAAAAAAAAACCTTACATTATATCAGCATCACTTTCCCAAAAGGTTCTATCCTGAATGCAAATCTGTCATTTAAATATATATCTTGAAAGTCAGTATCTAAATATCATTAATATTAAAAAAAAAAACAATTCTGAAATCTATGATCTGGGCGCAGAACATATAACATCCACACAGACTTTGTAAAGGAGTTACAAAGTAACAAAGGAATTACTTTGTAAAGGTTTCATTAGTTCTTTCACTCCCTGAGCCCAGCCTGGGGGCCTCGTAGCCTGGTGGATAGCGCGCAGGACTCGTAATTCTGTGGCGCGGGTTCGATTCCCGCACGAGGCGGAAACAAATAAGCAAAGTTTCTTTCACCCTGAATGCCCCTGTTACCTAGCAGTACATAGGTACCTGGGAGTTAGTCAGCTGTCACGGGCTGCTTCCTGGGGGTGGAGGCCTGGTCGAGGACCGGGCCGCGGGGACACTAAAGCCCCGAAATCATCTCATCTCAAGATAGCCTGAGGTCAGGCTCGATTAAATTGACCAGGAGCCTGAGAAGATGGCAGTTAGGGCGTGTGCCCCATTCAAAGCTGGGGAGTGGGGTGGGGCACCAGGCAAACACCGACCCCATTGTGACACTGTAAAAACTAAATTCACCATTAATGCAACAAAGTTTAATGGTGTTTGCCTCAGGTATCTGACTTTCAACCTTTGACAGGCAAACCGACATTCTCTTTCTTAGGACCAGATAGTCAGAATATTTATTTGTTATAGTAATATTAATTATCAGTCGTAGGAATGTTATTTAGTGATATGATAAGTTTTATTATTACAAAATATCAACATAATGAACAAGAACATGTTTCCCAGTCATCTCAGAACATCTGAAAAACAACACTATCTATATATATGAAAGAGAATATCTACTTGTTTGCTTGTCTATCTGAGCTTGGAGGCCGACGCTTGGGGCTAGCCTCATTAAAATTTTGAAGGATTTATTGGGATTGTATCGAGAGTGTCGTAACTGGGTCGTGATCCCATGAACAGACGCGAAATGTTTTTTTCACAAGTCAATAGATATTCACTTCATTTTAATTATTTGTGAATTCTGATATTGACTTTTGGAACGTATGTTCAGATGAGAGATTTGCATTCTGGGTTCACCCTTTTGTTTGGAGGGCATTTGTGTGGGGAGGGAGGGAGGGAGGGAGGGCGTGTGTGTGCAGGGAGGGTTGTAACACGGGTTTTGGTTCCTCTCTCTATTTCTCTACCTTCTACTCCCTCTACCCGTATTCTTACTTTTATTTCTAAACCAAGGGACTCCAAAACTTTTAACAAAGCCAACTCCACGCCACGTGGTCCTAAGACGATTGACCGACTTAGGATTCTACACCCAGTATGACGTGACCTAAGCTCTGAACAACACCCTAGAGTCACCTCTGCTGCCACCACCAGACCAGTAATACAAGAGCAATGATCGAGGTCTGGATCGATCACGCTAATTAATCAACCTAGGGGCTTGATCCCCACTATAAACGATGACCTTGAGTGTGGAATAAATTACACGGTAATGATAATTCCGATTCGATGTTAGAATCGGCGCCCAATGCAACTCTGCCTCGTGTGGACCACGTGACCAGGACAAGTATACACATAAAACACATGGAAACAATAAAATGCAAATTAATAACAAATTTAATTTATTAAAAGAAAACTAAAACAAAATCTAAATATGTTCACTCCCTATCACTTTAACACTCCCTACTTGACCTGAGTGGCAAATGAGAAGACTATTTCTATACATAACCATAGCAACTATACCTCTATGTTTTCCAGCTAGGATGTTGGGCTGGTCTTGGGGAGAGGTAAGATGTTTGACCTCTCCCAGCTGCTCGGCAGATCACACTGATTTTTTCCTTGTCTGGACTACCCCAGACAGAGTATTGTATCCTTCCGCCTAGTCAAAGTCCTACCCAGTTACAAGCAAGGTTTAAGTTATAACAATTAACCTCTGTTGTACTTAATTGATCCAGACTGGTTGAATTATTTTACTGAATTAAATTACAAACATCTAACGGCAGAGCTGTTCCCGATCACAAAAATGGTTATTAAAACTTTGAGAAATAGTAGACCTGTCAACCCCTGATGACCTATGACCGCCGGTCACTCCGCCTTAAAAGTTAGATCTGATTCGTGACGTCACTGATGGTGACTTAAACTCAATAATTAGAATACTCTTGATATTGTATCCAGTACTATTATACAATACAATTTTAATGCAAAATGAATAAAGGCTAATTTTCTCTAAATTACTGAATACTATAGGATGGTTCATTATACGCAGCTATGAACAAAGATGCCCGCCATTTGTGACTCAGACCTGCTAATTCCCAGGGGACTGGGCGTTGTTGAGAGGTCAGGTCCCTACTCGAACTTCTGGAACCTTCTGGAATAATTCTTACAACAGCCTAGTTTGTTACAACCCCCCCGCACAAGCACTTAGTAAACCTTGTTAATTTGTTAAAATTCACGAGGTTTAGTATCCAAACCCACAATTCAACTCATGCCACAAACAAAAGCTAACCTAACTAATAAAATTTGACAAATAATAGTCCAACATCATAATAACCATGTTCATATTTCATAAATTTCTCAGCTGTCAACTGACAGCAATCCTCTAATATCAGGAAACATACATCCTATCCTTACTGACATAGCTAAATAACATGTCCCTACTCTACCATCAAAAACTAGCTATTAAACTCTCTTGGCTCTTCACTAGCCAAGTCCATGTGTCCCCTAGAGCCGGCCACACCGTGCTCAAACAAACATTAAAGTTATATCATCAGACTGAACTTTCAGTCATCCGGGAGCGTACTACGGAACTATCAGGTACACATCCGTGTACTACCCACTCCCCATCAATGTCAACCTTGACATGTTAAGGAACACACCTAATGTTTATTACATGTATCTAAAAATATAAAAAAAAAAAATCCTATACTATATCACAGGTTTCAGCTGACTGTACAGCCAAGTGTTCTCACTCACTAGAAGTGTCAATGTTTATATTGGTCCGCCTCTCCTGTGTTCAAACATTCTGAAAAAAAATAGCACAACATAATTTTCCATAACCGTTTGTTCTGGGCAGAGACAATTACACAGGGGCTTCGATTTTGATTACTGACCAATTTATAGAGCAAAATTCATATATTATACCAGAATTATTTTAAATCTGTTTTTCAACATTTAAAAAGTATTGTGATTCTAACTCTGTTTTTCAACATTTAAACAAAAGTGTCCAGATGTTCTTTACACAGATGTTCAGAGCCAACTTTGTTGTTTTGTATCAATTGTTCATATTGAGTAATCGAAAAAAAAAATCGATGCTGCTGGATGCTGAATGTAGTCGCTGACGATGACGGTGTCGATCTTGCTTCTTCCCATGTGTAGACATCAATACCTGGTCCTCTTGTACTCCCATCCGGTACTCCTGAATGACGACAGAGTGTAGTAGAGCGGAGTGCCAAGTGACAGCTGTAGAATACTGTTACTTCGGCCATTAATCTTGCTCTCGACAGTCCACACGCCTTCATATCAATCACAGTTCACACGGTAGTCTTGATGTTAAACTTGACGGCGCAGATGACCACAGCAGAGCAGGACTGGATGTACCAACGGTGTCTCTTAGCAGGAGTGGTGTCAGAAGGTCGTAGAGGCGGGTTGCTTGTTTGCAGAACAGGCGAATCTCGTCTTCCATCATTGCTCACGTCATCTCAGGCGTTTCTTGATGTCACCAGGTTACTAGGCCGTAAACACCAACTGTGTATACCCTCGTACCGCCGACTTTAGGCCCAAAGGAGACAATTTTGCGACCTTCTATTGGCGAGTCCCGGTACTCTGTAGGGAAACCGTGCCTTCCACCTGTGACCGCCTTATTTCCGCTTTCTTGTTACTTCAGATGACGTAATCATTAATCTTCCGGCGAAATTCTTGAGTACTGCTACGTGCTTTCCATTTCTTGACCTCTCCTCCAACACTGCTGGAATGGCTGCAGTCTTGATGACGCAGCAGGTGGGTAGTGGTGATCTCGAGACAGCTACCCCGGCGTTGTATGGCACCTCCGGTGACTGCTATAATGTGGACAGCTCGCTGGCCCTGACAACCTCGTTAGTGACGTGAGGCGTCGGCCGGGTGACTCTTGGACAGTTACTCATCCCCAAAGTAACTGATGTATGGGTTACTGGGTCTGGTGGGGGGAGGGCTTTGTGTAACGTGCCTCCCCCCTCGGTCTTTACAGACAAGGGTTCACGTGTGGCTGGAACAACTGGGTCGGTGTACCAATCAGACCTGGGAACAGACAGACACAACACAGCGGAAGCATAGATATACTCTGGGTTTGGTGGAGGTGGAACCCCAGAGCACGGTAAAAGTTGCTACCTGAGTCAAGTATAGACATAGTACATCTCATTGCCTTTACAGGAAAATCTAATGAATACTAAATTATACTAACCAAGGAAGTTACTTTACTGTATAGCGCGAGATCTCGTCACCATAGGGTGGCGAGACTGCACCTGACTACTGATGAGCGATGACAGAGGGTCATCCTCATCTTCTGACTAGTCGGTGAAGCCATGAGTCAGCACTGCTGAGTCAGGAACTAGACCCGCTGAAGGCAGTTCTAATTCCTCTCTAGCATGATAATGTTTCAATTTATTTACGTGAATTGTCCTTTCCACCTGGTCCTCGAACACTCCTTTTATAACAAGATTAACCGGGCCCCGCCCTTTTAATTACTCTATAAGGTCCTCGCCACCTCGGAGCTAGTTTCCTGCTCTGATTGGCGGGCGCAGCCTCATTCACTCTCAATACGAGGCTTCCTTCCTTCAACTCAAGAGGGCGCACTTTCTTGTCATAAAAATGAGCATACCGAGTCCGTGCCTTCTTGGACGCTTCAGCTGCAATATTCCATGCATTTCTCATTTTACCAAGGACCTCTGAAGGATAGTCCTCCCCGTATGCAACATTATGTCTGTTAAGCAGACCTGAGGGGAAATTGCATGAATTACCAGTAAACAAATGAAGTGGTTGGGTGTTAATTGATTGGTGGATGGCAGTATTCAAGGCGAACTGAACATAGGGTAGGTGTTCATCCCAGGTGTTTGCATCATGTTCAGCAAGGATTGCAAGCATATCCTTGACTGAACGATTAGTCCGTTCCGTCATTCCGTTTGCTTGTGGGTGGTAGGCTGTTGTAAAAGCCGAAGTTGTCTCTAAAATCTTACAAACTTCTCTAAATATATTCCCATTGAATTCTTGACCCCGGTCAGAGACTAAAACTTTAGGAGGTCCGAATACAGTAACGAACCTACGCAAGAACGCATCTGCAACCGTACGAGAATCCTTCTGAGGTAATGCAACTTGTGTAGTGTATCTAGACAGATGGTCAACTAGCACCAACACGTATCTGTTACCCGCATGACTGTGGTGTAAATCAATCAGATCGGCCCCCACACGATCTAACGGTTCACGAATTTCAGGAAATTCCTGAAGTGGGGCTTGTACCTTAAGGGTACCTTTCCTCCTCTGGCAACGAGGGCACGACTTCACGAAATTGATTACCTCAGAAAGTAATCCTGGAAAATAAAATAGAGACTTTGCTTTTAAGTGCGTTTTAAAGATCCCCGGATGCCCTGCAAGTTTTGAAGCATGCGCAAGCTTTAACGCTGATGACCGCAACGCGTCCGGAATAACGAGTTGAAATACTGCCCTATCATTCTGGCTATTAACATAAATTAAATTATCTGCATCTCGCTGAATTAAGCACCCGCCAATAGCAATACCGCTGGCGTCAGTGTGCACTTCCCACTCTTTCTCAAAATCAGGAATAGCCAATACCGGTGTCGTGATTAGTTGGTCTTTCAGTTTGCGATAGGCCTCGTCATGTTCAGAATTCCACACAAACTTCGCATTTTTCTTTGTCAGATCAGTCAGGGGTGCTGAAATGCCAGCGAAACCTTCAATATGACGCCGAAAATATCCGGCCGCCCCCAAAAATCTACGCACGTCCTTTGCTGTCCTTGGAGTAGGCATGTCAGCAATGGCGCGGCAAGAATCTGGGTCAGGTCGGATACCGTCTGGGCACACCTGGAACCCCAGAAATTTGAATTTCTGAGCCGCCAAGGTGCACTTCTGAACATTCAGCCTGAAACCTGCCTGATCTAACAACTTCAAAGTCTCAGTCAAGTCCTGTAGGTGTTCCTCAAACGTCCTGGAATATATCACAACATCATCCAGGTACGCTAAAGAATGCCTACCCAGTACCGGACTAAGGATAAAGTTGATGGCCCTCTGAAACGACGAAGGCGCTGTCTTCAAACCAAACGGCATCCTACGGAATTGATAAGTGTGCCTACCATCCGAGAATGCTGTTTTTTCCCTATCCTGTTCTGCCACCGGGATCGCCCAATACGCCGATTTTGCGTCAAGAGTTGAGAAATACTTAGCAGCACCAAATTGATCTATTATCTCCTGTATTCGGGGCAACGGATACACATCACCCTTAGTTAGTTCGTTCACCTTCCGGTAGTCAACACAGAAACGATAACTACCGTCCGGTTTCCGAACTAGCACAACAGGAGAGAGCCACGGTGACGTACTAGGCTCTATCACGCCCTGTCTCAACATTTTCTGGCACTCCTCCCTGATAATGTTCTTTGCCTGTTCCGGCAACCTCCACTGTCTTGTGTACACAGGCAAATGGTCACCAGTTGGAATGGTGTGCTCGATCTTATCAAGGAGACCAATCTGGTCATCCTCTGTCGCAAACAATTTCGGGAATTTTCGTAAAACTCCTCTCAGTGCCTTCCTATCTGCCTGTGCAACATGTTGCAAATCAAGTGCTGAAATTAATTTTTCCACTTCCTCTACATTCTGTGCAACATTTCTCATCTCGTATTGTACTTTGGATGGTGTTTTAGTGTTCAACATATTCAATGCACTACATTGTGCAGTGACGGCTGGCGTCTCAGCTGACTCATGGTGAAAGATTTCTGTGTCCTCCACCATGGTTCCCTGAGATACCCTATCACCTGCCCTGAAGCGAAAAGTCTTATGTGAAAGATTGACAACTGGAATGAGTGCACCTTTATCGAGCACTACAACTAAGTGATGAGGAATTAATAAACTATCACATCTCCCAGCCACCTGAAGGGTGGTACCTGGTTGTATGTGACGTCCCACGGCTACTTTAATAAATTTAACAGAATGTGGTGGGCAACTCTGTTTAGTCAATGCATGCAATGCGCATGACCTCTTAACTGTGTCTGGAAGAGACTTAAAAATCAATTTTGGATAGTGCGCATTATATTTCAGCTTCCTCTTAATTGAAGCTACAACTGGGGGATGGTCGATCATCTCCACAGGGTAGGAAGTCTGTCCCAACTGCAACCTGCAGTTCCTAGCCCCTTTTTGAGCAGACAAGGAATAATCAAATCGCGACAGAAAATCAGTTCCCATTAAGATGTGACCAGGAAAATCAAGGTTCTCTACGATCGTACATGTGTGAGGTTGCAATGCCCCATCAATCTCAAAATTAACTGTACCTCGACCTACGATCTCAATCTTTTCCCCATTGACTGCTGTTAATGTCTTTGCGCAACGTTGAAGACGTGCATACTTAAAATTGCTGAAGGCTGACTTTTTAATTACCGTTGCCTGGCTTCCTGTATCAACAAAAGCTGTCAATCTCACACCTTCCACTTTCACCTCAAAAGTAGGCCTGCCATCACTAGGAGCCTGCTTTCATGCTTTCGTAGGAGTGACTTCGCAGTCCCTCTGTATATGCCCGCGCTTCCAGCAGGAGTAACACCTCCGCGGATCTCTGTTGGTACCCCGCGCAGGGTGGCTCGAACTTGCAGCTGAGGGCTGCTTCCCGCCTGATGAACCCGCGCCACAGTTCCTCGGCTTGGCTCCCTCGCCTTTACTTAACGCCTCTACGTATGGCGACAACTGAGTGCCCGGCGTCTCCGTGCGCATCTGCCTGTCTAAGGCTGTGGCGGCCTGGGGTTGGGGTGTGGATGGAGGTTGGGGTTGAGGTATGGTGTGGGTGGCCTCGGGTTGGGGTGTGGATTGAGGTTGGGGTTGAGGTATGGTGTGGGTGACCTCAGGCTGGGGTGTGGATTGAGGTTGGGGTTGAGGTATGGTGTGGGTGACCTCAGGATGGGGTGTGGATTGAGGTTGGGGTGGGTATGGGGTGGCCTGGGGCTGGAATGGGTATGGGTATGGGTATGGGGTGGCCTGGGGTTGGAATGGGTATGGGGTGGCCTGGGGTTGGAATGGGTATGGGTATGGGGTGGCCTGGGGTTGGAATGGGTATGGGTATGGGGTGGCCTGGGGTTGGAATGGATATGGGTATGGGGTGGCCTGGGGTTGGAATGGGTATGGAGTGGCCTGGGGTTGGGGGAAGGGTTGGTATGGGAATTGAGGATGGGGTTGGGGTTGTTGTAGTGACGGATGAGGTGTACCTAGGTGGTCCCCAGTGGTGTCGGAAGAGGTGCTGTCCTCTACATTTCCACTTCCACTCCCACTGGTCCCCACTGACTGGTAATTATCTGGGTTAAACATTTTCTGTGATTCCTTGTGTGCCACGTCTCTTCTAAACTACCCTTTAGTACACCCTCGACCCGGTCTCACTACAACCGTGATCTTATACAAAATAAAAAAATCACAACTCTATTCTAAGAGAAAACTACTAAATTCCCAAAATAGGAATTACACCGATTTATCGAGAGAATCGCTGAAGTGAATCCAATGAATGAGTGTCTGCCCCGCACTCGTGTCTGACCGTGAAATATCCCGCAGTTCTATTGCTGAAACCTAAGTCCTTTACGTTAAAAAAAATTAAAGAATCTAATTTATATAAAACAAATTAAATGATAACGCAACTAACGCGCAGCACTCGCGATGGAGTAATAAAGAATATTTTCTGTCCTTGAATACTAAACGCGCTTGAAGTGAGCAGCGTGGCCCCTGATGACTGATGGAGCGGGACCAGCTGCGCTGAAAAAAACTAAGTCCCGCGCTTTTTCGCTTAAACGCTGAAAAATCAAAATTTTTGTTCTGAAGGAAAATAACTAGTTTTACGTTAATAAACCGCTCTAGCGATTAATATAGACACCCAGGACCTATAAATGCTTACTAAAAATTGAATTTTTATCAAAACTGCGTTTTTACTCAATTGCTGGACTCTGCCAATTTTTCTGACTCCGAGGGAAAAAAATTTCTATCACCCCAAATATCACAAAACTCCTTTAATTCACAAAAATTTGGGTTTCTCGTTTCCAGATATAAATACGTTATTATTTACTACTGACGTTGTATACAGAACAATACTGACACTTCGGGCGGTTTCAACACTCACTAATTCGATTTTTCGTCAAAATCCGAGATTTTCACCTCAAATGGACTCTGACAAAATTACGACACGATTTTCTCGAAAAATAACTAAATTCGGCAAAAATGTAATTATCACTGTTTAATGTTTTACGAACAGAATTACGTCCCTTGCGCGCACTAGAGAGTAATACTGGCCCCAGAATATACACAAAACATGAAAATTCGAATTTTCGCCAAAAAGTCAGATTCTAGCCCAAGCTGGACTTAGAAAATTTTTCACCTACGTTTCTACTGAAAACAGAATTCTAAGTCTACAAACACAATTTTACCGTCTTACTGGTAAAAACTAGAAACTATCACTCGCATCGACTGGAGAGTCCTAATGACGCCCAGATCATACACGTGACCCACGAATACAAATTAATTACAGTTAACGACTTTCCGACATTGACTTAGCCGAAAACTTATCCCAAAATACTTAGAAATATTCCACGGACTCTATTAAGCATTTACACGCAACTTACTATCCCTTAAACCCTTCACTTATCTATCGTGACCGACACATAGCCCCAAGTCCAGAGGATTAACAACGCCTCTGACTTAGACTAATAGAACAGGGAATAACAAAACTTAACGTACGCACTTAGCCCAATATGCAAGAAAACGCTAAACACTTGGGAAAAATTTTAACCGGGGATTGAATTTAGGGGAAAAAAATTAATCTAGAACAACGCAAATAAACTGAAATTACTTTATAAATTTAAGTATACTTAATTCAAAAAGGCACTCGACTTAATCTTATAATTGCTCCTACCGGCTCGCCGTACCACACCTAGCCTAGAGGCCACACCATCTAGGTTCCAACAGAGCGACACGCAGCTTTCAGCAACAATTATGACTAGGGACGACTCAACCTCCACTAAGTGTGCGATCACTT
The DNA here is from genome assembly GCF_040958095.1 of Procambarus clarkii. Taxonomy (NCBI): domain Eukaryota; kingdom Metazoa; phylum Arthropoda; class Malacostraca; order Decapoda; family Cambaridae; genus Procambarus; species Procambarus clarkii. Next base: position 36,950,696 of record NC_091156.1, on the reverse strand, counting down.
AGTTGTTGAATCGCTGCTAGGTAGGTTACTAGTCCGTCCCTCGGAGGCCGCAACGCCCTTCACGGATTACGTTTTTCCTAGCGTTTTGGGTCGTCTAATAACGCCCTCGGACTATCTACTGGCGTCCCACAGATATATCCGCCCCCGACAGCCCTCAAGGAACTGCTGTTGAGAGTATGGTGGCTCCCAACACCTCTGAATTAATTGCAATGGGTCGAGTATGGTACCCAGTCCAATCAACTCGGAGCGGTCTCCTTTTCAATAAATCTAGTTTAACAGCCTAATCTTACTAACTAAACCTTAATCATATCAGCCCGCATGACCCAAGATTCGCCAATCCCCACTCAACCGCACTGTTGTGGGGCGCACTGCTAATCCTGGCCCGCGGCTGTCTCCTTAGCATCCGCGCACGTGTTCGAACGGCTAGACGCGTGAGCCTTTCAACAATTTCAAACAAAATTGTTGAAACCACCGCTGTGCACCATTGTAACACGGGTTAGGGTTTCTCTCTACTTATCTACTTCTCAAAATCATTTATGTTAATAGGAGATGGGGAGGGTTTGTGTGTGTGCAAGGAATGTGGAGTTGGAGAGGACGTGTTGTGGGGGAAGGTGACTGAAAGAATGTGATGATTGTGGGAAGAGCTGGGAAGGGTGTGTGAGGGGTATATAGGGAGTGTGTGTGTGTATGTGTGTGTGTACTCACCTATTTGTACTCACCTATTTGTGCTTGCAGGATCGAGCATTGACTCTTACATCCCGCCTTTCCAGCTATCGGTTGTTTACAGCAATGACTCCTGTCCCATTTCCCTATCATACCTAGTTTTAAAAGTATGAATAGTATTTGCTTCCACAACCTGTTCCCCAAGTGCATTCCATTTTTCCACTACTCTCACGCTAAAAGAAAACTTCCTAACATCTCTGTGACTCATCTGAGTTTCCAGTTTCCACCCATGTCCCCTCGTTCTGTTATTATTACGTGTAAACATTTCATCTTTTTCCACTTTGTCAATTCCTCTGAGTATTTTATATGTCCCTATCATATCTCCTCTCTCCCTTCTTTTCTCTAGTGTCGTAAGGTTCAGTTCCTGCAGACGCTCTTCATATCCCATCCCTCGTAACTCTGGGACAAGCCTCGTCGCAAACCTCTGAACCTTTTCCAGTGTCTTTATGTGTTTCTTCAGGTGGGGGCTCCATGATGGCGCGGCATACTCTAAGACGGGTCTCACGTAGGCAGTGTAAAGCGCCCTAAATGCCTCCTCATTTAGGTTTCTGAAAGAAGTTCTAATTTTCGCCAGTGTAGAGTACGCTACTGTCGTTATTCTATTTATATGTGCCTCAGGAGTTAGATTAGATGTCACATCCACTCCCAGGTCTCTTTCTCGAATCGTTACAGGTAGGCTGTTCCCCTTCATTGTGTACTGTCCCTTTGGTCTCCTATCACCTGATCCCATTTCCATAACTTTACATTTACTGGTGTTAAACTCCAGTAGCCATTTCCCTGACCATCTCTGCAACCTGTTTAAGTCCTCTTGGAGGATCCTACAATCCTCGTCTGTCACAACTCTTCTCATTAATTTTGCGTCATCCGCAAACATTGACATGTATGATTCCACTCCTGTAAACATATCATTTACGTAAATTAGAAAGAGGATTGGTCCCAGCACCGATCCATGAGGTACTCCACTTGTTACTGTTCGCCAGTCCGACTTCTCGCCCCTTACCATTACCCTCTGGCTTCTTCCTGTTAGGTAGTTCTTCACCCATACTAGGGCCTTTCCGCTTACTCCTGCTTGCCTCTCAAGTTTGTATAGCAGTCTGATGTGCGGTACTGTATCAAAGGCCTTTTGGCAGTCAAGAAATATGCAGTCTGCCCAGCCTTCTCTGTCCTGCCTTATCCTTGTTACTTTATCATAGAATTTTAAAAGGTTTGTTAGGCATGATTTCCCTGTCCAGAACCCATGTTGGTGCTTGTTTACAAACCCAATGCTCTCCAGGTGCTCAACAAGTCTTAGCCTAATTATTCTTTCAAGTATTTTGCAGGGGATGCTTGTCAGTGATACGGGTCTGTAGTTAAGTGCCTCCTCCCTATCACATTTCTTGAAAATCGGTACGACATTTGCCTCCTTCTAGCAACTGGGCAATTCTCCCGACATAAGTGACTCATTAAAGATCATTGCCAGAGGCACGCTGAGAGCCTGCGCTGCCTCTTTAAGTATCCACGGTGATACTTTGTCTGGTCCAACAGCTTTATTTGCATCCAGTGTTGTCAACTGTTTCATTACCTCCTCTGCTGTCACCTCTATATCTGATAGTCTTTCATCTAGGGTAATGTGTGTGGGTGTGTGTGTGTGTGTGAAGAGAAACCAGGAGCGAAGGCTGTGTAGAGAGAGAGAGAGACAGAGAGAGAGAGAGAGAGAGAGAGGAGAGGGAGGGTGTGTCAGGGAGACTTGGGCATCTAGTTTACTCTAATTATCCCTTTCACTACACGTACGAAGCTCCACCAATGAGGCCGTACAAAACGTGACACCAGCCGCCCACAGATATAAACATCTCACGTCTCAAGAATTTTTTTTCCCCCTCTCTCTCTCTCCGGCGCTCTTCAGGTCGTCCTGTCTCTTATATGGTTCACACTCACCTGCTGCTGGCCTCGGGGAGTGAGTGAGTGTGTGTGTCTCTCCAGTCTTGAACACAACCTTGTTGCCTCCCAAGTCCCATTATCATGCATTTGGAGGTTATAAAAGAGATTATATGATGTCTCTTAATAACACCCAAGACATTGGAAGTACAATATATGATCATTCCTAGGCCACAAGCCATTTTCTTTCACTATAAACTGTGTTTAGAACGGAGTTATACTTGCTTGTTGGTCAGTTAGGTATTGTGCTGGCTTAAATAACCCTCTCGAGGTCGATAAGCCTTATTAATGTAAACTCAAAGCGACAGATTTTGAGAATCGTTTCCACATAATTTTTTTAGTGTTAGTGAAGAAATTTACATATATAGAAAACTAAGAATATTGATTATCTTTGCCTGTGGCATGGTCTTTAAGGACTCTTTCATATATATATATATATATATATATATATATATATATATATATATATATATATATATATATATATATATATATATATATATATATATATATATATATATATATATATATATATATATAATGTTTAAGCGCCAAAAATTTTATTGATACAAAAACAAACCTGAATTTTTTGTCGATACAAGTAATATTCAGTTACCTAATGTGTGTATACAAATTATTCACCCCATTATACGCCTTAATAAATTCATTATTATATGACTTATCTGAAGACAGTTTGCTGTAATCAATAACACAACTCAAGACATCATTATTTTAATTAAGATAACATCCACAGTTCTCCCAGTACATAAGTAAACTAGACTGATACATTACTTAAGGCTTTTATGGAGTGAATGAATAATACACACACCCCCTGTAACCGGATAATCTTTTAATTTGAATCGACAAGAAATACAAATTTGTTTCTACATCAGTATAAATAAGTATCGTTTAAACATTAACATGCATAAAGTTAACTTATTTTTGTAAACAAACATTCAGAACAGAGAAGAAAGAGAAAACCAGATTTGCAGCAGCTAATGGCCAGAACACACATATATATATCACAGGATAATGCTATATTAATATATAATATGTAAAAGCTCTTGTGAACAGCTTGAATATCTGTTTATTCAGAAATGTTATATAATACTGTGAATGTATTCCCCTGAAGCCCAAGGTGACTTAGACATTCATAGAGAGATGAATAGAGGAACAATAGATAGAGAGATAATAAGGGAATTAAAGAAAGATAATTCAGGAACAAGTGATAATAAAGGAACAATAGACGAAGAAATAATAGAGGAACAAGAGACTTTCAGGAGATATTTTCAAGAGGAAAGAGGAGATTTATTCTCAACAAGAGACCACCAAGAGATATATTAAAAAAACACAGAAATATGTTATTTTAAAGTCGCTTCAATATAGTTTAAATATGAGATGAGATTTTCCCATTTGCACAAAAGCCGATAATCTTGTTTTGTTTTGAACCTTGAGATTACTCATTTGCTACATTGTAAACAAAAGAATTTAGTGAGGTTATACATTTAAACAAAGGCCGATGGTGAGACGTTAGAGCATGAACAGAAGTGATAATTAAAAGAAGTGATAATTATATAATTTTTTTATAGAACTATGGAGATTCGTTTAACGTGTGAGATCCCAAACTCTCCTGATGGGATTTTGTCACTCTGATTCGTCAATTTACAAGTTACACTTGAAGGGGAAATTTGTGTTTTCGTAAATAATCTATTTTGTAATTGTCTTTCTGACATGGTGGAGATTTTTCATCAGCGTAGATGCAAGTAGTTGGCGTCAGTGCGTAATCTACGTTTAAACACAGCGTATATCCAAAGGTCATCTCGATGCACATTTGCCCGTGTGTAGCGTTCTTTACGCTCTCGTTCGTTAGAAACGTTAGGGTTCGAGGCTCGAGTTTCTGGTATTATTTAGGCCCTTGATGATGGAGGTATTCTTTGATTGGGAGGGTGTAGGAGGCCTTGGAGTGGGAGGTACCTTCTGTAGTTTTGTATATCTCCCTCCCACCAAGGTCCTCATCTCTCTCTCTAACTCTCTCTCTCTCTCTCTCTCTCTCTCTCTCTCTCTCTCTCTCTCTCTCTCTCTCTCTCTCTCTCTCTCTCTCTCTCTCTCTCTCTCTCTCTCTCTCTCTCTCTCTCTCTCTCTCTCTCTCTCTCTCTCTCTCTCTCTCTCTCTCTCTCTCTCTCTCTCTCTCTCTCTCTCTCTCTCTCTCTCTCTCTCTCTCCCCCACATATTCCATTCTCTGATAGCTCCCCATTACAGCAAGCTCTCACCTCTGTCCCTGACGTGGTGTGGGTACGGCTTTCTCCTTCCCTTATCTCCTCCCCATTTGTCCCTGGCCCCTTGCCCCTCCTCCCCATCTGTCCCTGGCCCCTTGCCCCTCCTCCCCATCTGTCCCTGGCCCCTTGCCCCTCCTCCCCATCTGTCCCTGGCCCCTTGCCCCTCCTCCCTATCTGTCCCTGGCCCCTTGCCCCTCCTCCCCATCTGTCCCTGGCCCCTTGCCCCTCCTCCCCATCTGTCCCTGGCCCCTTGCCCCTCCTCCCCATCTGTCCCTGGCCCCTCCTCCCCATCTGTCCCTGGCCCCTTGCCCCTCCTCCCCATCTGTCCCTGGCACCTTGCCCCTCCTCCCCATCTGTCCCTGGCACCTTGCCCCTCCTCCCCATCTGTCCCTGGCCCCTTGCCCTTCCTCCCCATCTGTCCCTGGCCCCTTGCCCCTCCTCCCCATCTGTCCCTGGCACCTTGCCCTTCCTCCCCACCTGTCCCTGGCCCCTTGCCCCTCCTCCCCATCTGTCCCTGGCACCTTGCCCCTCCTCCCCATCTGTCCCTGGCCCCTTGCCCCTCCTCCCCATCTGTCCCTGGCACCTTGCCCCTCCTCCCCATCTGTCCCTGGCACCTTGCCCCTCCTCCCCATCTGTCCCTGGCCCCTTGCCCTTCCTCCCCATCTGTCCCTGGCCCCTTGCCCTTCCTCCCCATCTGTCCCTGGCCCCTTGCCCCTCCTCCCCATCTGTCCCTGGCACCTTGCCCTTCCTCCCCATCTGTCCCTGGCCCCTTGCCCCTCCTCCCCATCTGTCCCTGGCACCTTGTCCCTCCTCCCCATCTGTCCCTGGCCCCTTGCCCCTCCTCCCCATCTGTCCCTGGCACCTTGCCCCTCCTCCCCATCTGTCCCTGGCCCCTTGCCCCTCCTCCCCATCTGTCCCTGGCACCTTGCCCCTCCTCCCCATCTGTCCCTGGCACCTTGCCTCTCCTCCCCATCTGTCCCTGGCACCTTGCCTCTCCAGCATCCCATAACGTGCCATCCATCTTCACCTCGATTTCTATTCATGATTGCCTTTTCCTTCCTCTCTTAAGGTGCTGTCATTTTCATCACTAACCTTCTTACTTTTCCCCAGGTTAGTTCCTTCCCTTCCAAGTACCGTCCGTGGCCTTTCACACAGTCTTCCTGTCGCTCTTCCTGTCTTCGTTTCTTCCCTTCTGTGGCATCTTTACCCCTTAAATATCTCCTGAACATCTCTCCCTCCCAAGCATCTCTACCTTCGAGCCTCCTCCAAAACATGTTCCCTCTAAACATATCCCCCCAAACATCTTACCCCTTTGACATCTCTTTCTCGTTAACATCTCCCTAAAACATCTGTCCTTTTCTCCTATACATCACCATCCCTTTAACCATTTTCCCCCTTCCAGGCCCTCTACATCTCCTTAACAATCATTCCTGTCACCAGTATACCCTACAATTCCTATCTATTCTTAACAGGAGTCTCCTCAATCCCCCTTCATCTTTCATTCAATAAACATGATCCGATCTCTTCCCTCTCTTCTCTCCATTTCAGACTTTGTTACAGATTTAGCTTTCTGTGTATTTTAGCAGCATCTGTGCTAGCCGCTTAACTGGTTGCAGTGAGGAGATATGGAGAGATGAGAGATTGTGAGGAAAGCTGAGAGACGTGGAGAGAGCTGAGAGACCGTGGGAAGAATTGGGACACCGTGGGAATATCTGGCGGATCGTGGGAAGAGCTGGGAAGCCTCTGAGACGAGTCCAAATTCCTTCGTAATTCATTGCAATCTTACTGGCTTAGCGCCTTTACCTGATATTTTCCCAATCATTCTTGCAACTGGTCGTAAGGACATAAGCATTACGCAAATGACATAAAGCCTATAGGGACCTATACAAAGCAGCTCGTATTTACATCCACCCAAACTCATTCATATGTTTGTCTAACCTACGCTTGAAACAAGACAGTGGTCTATTATGGTACCCAGTAATCTGTTCCATAAATCAACATTCCTCTTTCCAAACTAGTATTTACCCAGGTCTTTCCTAAATCTAAGCTTTTTGAAATTTTTATCAATTTTTACGAGTTGTATTTTGTTTATATATATATATATATATATATATATATATATATATATATATATATATATATATATATATATATATATATATATATATATATATATTAGGTCTTATTGCGTCTTTTAATACAAATGTTTTCCACTTACAGCAGCAGATTTTGATATGAGCTTCTCTGCATGTTTCTCTGCTCTGCAGACCTGAATGTGGTTCCTAGCATGCATCTCTCTCTCTCTCTCTCTCTCTCTCTCTCTCTCTCTCTCTCTCTCTCTCTCTCTCTCTCTCTCTCTCTCTCTCTCTCTCTCTCTCTCTCTCTCTCTCCATCATCATCAGCAGCAGACAACATGAGCGTGGCTTCTAACACTTGTCTGTGGTCTCCCTCCTGCAGCAGAGCCTGGGGGTGGACTCAACGGTGTCTCTGCTGCGTCTGCTGGCTACTGCTGGCGACGACGGCGGTCTGCTGGAGTGTCGAGCAGCGGCCCCAACACTCCCACACCTGCTGGCCACAGACTCCTACAGACTCACCGTGCACTGTGAGTAGTGAGGCAGGGAGAGAGACAGGCAGACAGACAGACAGACAGACAGACAGACAGACAGATAGACAGACAGACAGACAGACAGACAGACAGACAGACAGACAGACAGACAGACAGACAGACAAAAACAGAGTGGACGTATATATATATATATATATATATATATATATATATATATATATATATATATATATATATATATATATATATATATATATATATATATATATAACGAACGAAAGTAGAATGTGTAGCGAAGGAGAGAGAAATGTAGTGAAGAACACTACAGATACACAATAGGACCAAACAGAGATGAAGGGAATTAAAGATAATTGCAGGTAAACAAAGATAATATTACAAAAACTGAAGATAAAAACCGTAAAAACACAAAAAACCTTTACAACAAAACAAAAAAATAAACATAGCCACACGAGACAGAACAAATTTTCAGACACTTTTTTTTTTCAAAGAAAAAGACAAAACCACTCAAAGAAAATGACAAAAAAAAACACCAAATAGAAAAAACACACACATTGAAAAGTAGACAAAAAAACACACACATTAAAAAGTAGACAAGAAAACACACACATTAAAAAGTAGACAAAAAACACACACATTAAAAAGTAGACAAGAAAACACACACATTAAAAAGTAGACAAGAAAACACACACATTAAAAAGTAGACAAGAAAACACACACATTAAAAAGTAGACACAAAAAAACACACACATTAAAAAGTAGACAAGAAAACACACACATTAAAAAGTAGACACAAAAAAACACACACGCACATTACGCAGAGTAAAACACACAAATAAACTGAGACAAACTTTCACACACACACAGTATAAACCGCTTAACTAACAGAAGCTTGGTGCCTTCTTTGGAGAATTACTTACTTACTTAACTACCAGAAATAACTACCCAACCTTCATATATTTCCTGTCTTATAAAACTCTATTATATACACTACATTTAAGACGAGGTAACGGGCCGTGTACTTTATGGTCAAGAATCTCAGGCGAGCATTTTCAGACCCCCATATTCTTACGTTCAGCGACATATACTTACGTTCAGCGACATATTCTTACGTTCAGCGACATATACTTACGTTCAGCGACATATTCTTACGTTCAGCGACATATACTTACGTTCAGCGCTATATTCTTACGTTCAGCGACATATTCTTACGTTCAGCTCTACACACACACACACACACACACACACACACACACACACACACACACACACACACACACACACACACACACACACACACACACACACACACACACACATATATATATATATATAAATATATATATATATATATATATATATATATATATATATATATATATATATATATATATATATATATATATATATATATATATAACCACATTTTCATGGAATTATGATGGAGATTTTTTAGGGAATGTATCTATAAATTTATACTCCTATGTGTATATGCACCCAGGTGTGAATTTATCAGTATATTAAACCGATATAGTCAACGAGTATTTCCCGTGATATACTTTTTTCACAGATTATACACCAGTATGAACATTTCACAGTATACATACATACACACGAATATGCATATCTCAGAGTATATATACTGCGTTGTATATATCTACTAGTGCATACACAAAGAGTTTAGCGAATTCATATAATTAACTCGGCTACGGAGATTGATGTGTGAGTGATGTTTACAATCAGAGTACAATCCCGGCTCATGGAGGGTCGATAAATTGACCTGGTACCTTAGCGCCTAAGTCCCCTCCTCCTGAACTCAATATTTAAAAAAAAAAACGTTGTAATTAATCAGTTCTGTTCCTTCACTTCGTTCTCCTATCCTAGCACCCATCCTGTCTACGTGTGATATTCCAAGTGCAGCATAGTCAAACTGAGAACATTTTCTTCCAATCTCGGGGGTTTTCTGGAGGTTTTGTTCCTATGGTTCATGGACGTCTTTCCCGTGGGTCTCTTTCTCATGGACCTCTTTCCCGGGGATCTCTTTCTCATGGACCTCTTTCCCGTGGATCTCTTTCCCGTGGATCTCTTTCTCATGGACATCTTTCTCGTGGATCTCTTTCTCGTGGATCTCTTTCTCGTGGACCTCTTTCCCGTGGATCTCTTTCTCATGGACCTCTTTCCCGTGGATCTCTTTCTCATGGACCTCTTTCTCGTGGATCTCTTTCTCGTGGATCTCTTTCTCATGGACATCTTTCTCGTGGATCTCTTTCCCGTGGCTCTCTTTCTCATGGACGATATTCTCGATTGTCTGCAGAATGCCCCCATCTTTACCCCCAGTAGAGCCAGAAATACAATCTTTCTCATCCGCTCATTCAACTATTCAACCATCACACAAATCTCCCGTCTCACAACTCTCCCATCTCTCCCAACTCTCTCCCCATTCTGCATTTTCCTCCCTTTTCAATATGCACTAATACCTCCCCCCAATCTCTCCCTTCAAGGAATTTTACCTCTACCAATACCTCCACTTTCCAAGATAGCTGAACCCCTCCCCTCTCCCCCTCCTCCATCCCACTTCCCCATCCCACTTGCCCTTCTCTCCCTATCACTTTCCCCTCTCTCACCCCCTACTCCACATCCTTGAATAACACTCAAACATTAAAACGAAAATTCAGATTCACCATTTAATAGGCTGGTGAGGAGCATTTGTATATGTACCTGGAGCTGAGAAATAATCTCATGTGAGATTTCACCTTCACTCCAGAGAATAATAATAATCTTTACGAGAAAAATTACATCACTTGCTCACCCTAATCTCGTCAGGAAATCAACGCAAATTAGGTCTTAAGACCTCAAATATCTATATTAAGAACAACATGGTAGTTAGCTTATAGCTACGACTCACCTACACACACGAGAACACTATATATATACTGTATATATATATATATATATATATATATATATATATATATATATATATATATATATATATATATATATATATATATATATATATATATATATATATATGCCTGGGCGTTAATTAAAGTGCTGGCGTCTAAGTAGGTTAAGCAGACAGTCAATAGTGGCATTCACAGGCATTGTGCCCCCTCAACCCCAGTAGTCTCTCTAGTGCTGAAGGAAGGGAGAATGTCAGGGAGGGGAAGAAAAGGTAGTGGGAAGGAGGAAGATGGTGATAGGAAGACTGGCAGAGAGAGAGAGAGAGAGAGAGAGAGAGAGAGAGAGAGAGAGAGAGAGAGAGAGAGAGAGAGAGAGAGAGAGAGAGAGAGAGAGAGAAAGAAGGAAAACAGAAAGGTAAGACAAAACAAAGGAGACATGGAGTGAATGAAGGGTGAAGCTGAAAAAAAGAGTATGGATGAACGCAAGAAAGAGAGAGAGAGAGAGAGGCAAAGGGGAAATGAGAGACGACAAAATAAAAGCAATCTGTGAAAATAAATCTCGAGACAGAGAAAAGCTACTAAACGAGTAAAAAGAACAACAGAGAAATACTATTAAATGATTGAGAGAGAGAGAGAGAGAGAGAGAGAGAGAGAGAGAGAGAGAGAGAGAGAGAGAGAGAGAGAGAGAGAGAAATAGAGACTTATTGAGCAAGAATACGCGACATTCCAGATAATGAGACATTCCAGATTAAAGATTATTTATGATTAAAAAATATATATTTGGATAATATTAAAATGATAAAAATTACAAAAGTATAATAACGATAACAAAATTATTATCACAAGAAATATTTTTGAGCATAACAGACCATATTTTGTTCATTATAGCTATAGTTACTGTCATTATTGATTGATATAGCTATAGTTACTGTCATTATTGATTGATATAGCTATAGTTACCGTCATTATTGATGATATAGCTATAGTTACCGTCATTATTGATTGATATAGCTATAGTTACCGTCATTATTGATGATATAGCTATAGTTACCGTCATTATTGATTGATATAGCTATAGTTACCGTCATTATTGATTGATATAGCTATAGTTACCGTCATTATTGATTGATATAGCTATAGTTACCGTCATTATTGATTGATATAGCTATAGTTACCGTCATTATTGATTGATATAGCTATAGTTACCGTCATTATTGATTGATATAGCTATAGTTACCGTCATTATTGAATGATTTAGCTATAGTTAGTCATTCTTGATTGATATAGCTATAGTTACCATCATTATTGATTGATATAGCTATTGTTACCGTCATTCTTGAATGATATAGCTATAGTTACTGTCATCCTTGAATGATATAGCTATAGTTACTGTCATTCTTGAATGATATAGATATAGTTACTGTCATCGTTGAATGATATAGTTATAGTTACTGTCATTCTTGAATGATATAGCTATAGTTACTGTCATCGTTGAATGATATAGCTATAATTACTGTCATTCTTAATTGATATAGCTACAGTTACAGTCATTCTTGAATGATATAGCTATAGTTACTATCATTCTTGAATGATATAGATATAGTTACTGTCATCCTTGAATGATATAGCTATAGTTACTGTCATTCTTGAATGATATAGCTATAATTACTGTCATTCTTCAATGATATAGATTACTGTCTATAGAATGATTACTATAGATTATAGAATGATTACTATAGATTACAGAATGATTACTATAGATTACTATAGATTATAGAATGATTACTATAGATTACTATAGATTATAGAATGATTACTATAGATTACTATAGATTATAGAATGATTACTATAGATTATAGAATGATTACTATAGATTATAGAATGATTACTATAGATTACTATACATTATAGAATGATTACTGTAGATTATAGAATGATTACTATAGATTACTATAGATTATAGAATGATTACTATAGATTACTATAGATTATAGAATGATTACTATAGATTATAGAATGATTACTATAGATTATAGAATGATTACTATAGATTATAGAATGATTACTATAGATTATAGAATGATTACTATAGATTACTATAGAATGATATAAGATTACTGTCATTTTTGAAAGAACAATTATTATTTGACTTTATGATTATGTTAAAATATTCTGAAAAAAAAGTTTTAGCATCATCTTGTCTCATCTCCGTCTGCCACAGATGTCCCCGAGGCCAGCATCAGCATCGAGGGGGGTGGCAGCCAAGGACGGGTGGCCAGCAAGATCGTCGGCGTGGGTGGCGTGGGCGGCGTGGGCGGGTTGCGGGCGGGGGACTCTGCCACCCTAACTTGCGCCGCCCGCGCTAACCCGCCCGCGTATAACTTCACCTTCTTGTTCAATGTGAGTTACTTTTTTGTTGTGTTACTTTGAGTCCTGGTGATCCGATCACTTTGTTTGGTGATTTAGTTTTGTGCATAATCCCTCACAGTTTTTTTTTAACGGATTGTTTTGAGTTCGTGAAGAATGTGACGATTAGGTGAGAGTCTGTGGGGGGGGGGGGGTGGATTGTGATATCATCCCACCTTTTGCATGATATCACTTAATATATTTGCTATATCGGTATGTTCCAGCCCTTGGAACACCCCGGAGGCAGCCAAAGGGAAAACTAATGACTTTTCCTTCCTTCCCCAAAAGCATGAAGCGATGAGTAACAATAACGTGGCTGAAGAATGTTGACCAGACCACACACACTAGAAGGTGAAGGCACGACGACGTTTCGGTCCGTCCTGGACCATTCTCAATCGACTTGAGAATGGTCCAGGACGGACCGAAACGTCGTCGTCCCTTCACTTTCTAGTGTGTGGTCTGGTCAACATGAAGCAGTGTGGTGTACGAAGCTAGTACTTCCCCTCTCCTTCCTGAGAACCGGTTGTTGAACATCCGTTCCCTGAATTCCTCTCTTCCACCCTTTCCCTTCCCCCGTCGAAGTGGTTGGGCACTATTCCTCCCCCGTCCAAATCCTTATCCTGACCCCTTCCAAGTGCTATATAGTCTTAATGGCTTGGCGCTTTCTTTTGATAATTTCCTCCCTCCTTCCCCGCCCTACCTCCACCCCCTTCCCCAACACTCGCTCCTTCTCTGATAGCTCCCCATTATATCCCTGGAACACGAGCTGTCAGATAGTTTACAACCAGGTCTTGAATTACGGCTGGGCGAACACGGTTGAACAGCTAAAGGATTGGTTCATTGAATTTCTGTGATATTGTGTAATCTTGCTGCTCTGGGATAACTGTTTGATGGGCTTCTGGGAGTTCTACTCCCCAAGCTCGGCCCGAAGCCAGGCTTGACTTGTGAGCGCTTGGTCCACCAGGCTGTTGCTTGGAGCGGTCCGCAGGCGCACATACCCACCACAGCCGGTTGGTCTGTGAATCGTTCCTGCACTGGTTGATTTTTTGACTGTTAAACACTCATAAAAACTTGCCTGAAACTCAAGAGAACTTTTCCAGTCATCCGGGTTGAATGAGGGCTCGAGCCGCTGACTCCAAGCTCACGCACTTTATTTCACAAAAACTCTTCTGAAACGCGTGAAAACTTTTCATCAAACCCTCGAAAACCTCCCTGACACTAAAGGAAACTTGCCGAAAACTCGCGAAAATACCTAGAGGTGAAAACTGGTCTCACATGATTGTAGGTTCGAATACCTTTTCATATGTAGATTAGTTTTAACTCCTTTTGAGTTCCACTGACCTTTTATTTATCCAATCTTTCTTATTATCTTAAGAGGCCATTCCACTCACCCACAAATCGTATGTCCAAACGTCTCAAGATACGTTCAATAACCAAAAAATGTTTTCCCAATGTTCGATCTTGACATTTGAGATGTGTTCCTTTGCAGACCGCAAACGAGAGAGTTTTGACCTTATCTTTTATCTTGAAAAGGCACGTACGACTCTACTGAGAGTGCCATATCTTACCCCAATTGCCTTCATTCGCCGACATTTCCTGCTCTTTCATTTGGCGTTTCTCCCTGCACTATATTTTGACGTTTTTAAACTAATAACTGTCACTAAATTGGGTTCCTTCAGCTGTCAAGAGCATGCCTTAACAGCAGTAAGAAATATCCGCGACATTTCGTAATTACTTTTACAATTTTAAAGAAAATGTTACATTTCTTTATTTTTTTTTTTTTGCACTTTTATATGTATAAATTATTTTTTTTTATGGAAAATAAATCCATAACTAATTTCATATAAATTCGGAAAAAACACAAAATTAGCTTCTATTACAGAAAATGTATAATTAATTAGTTACTATTACAGAAAATAAATAATTAATCAATTACAATTACAAAACATGCAGGATTCATTAGTTAGAGTTTCAGAAAAACATAATTTATTTCAGTTTACTGTTTGAGTAAAAGCCTAATTAGTTAAAAAAATCATAAAATGCTTAATTGATTGGTTAAAGTACAAAATATTAACAATTTCAACTTCAAATACAATAAAATTTATCTCAGTTACAAGACTGCAGCTTTGGCCACAATAATAATACTAGTCGCAGACTTTGGGGAATAATTTTTTGTATCTGATTTATTTATTTTTGTGGCTATTTTCGATAGGCCTGTTGTGTTACGTGAATTATTTCCGTTGGTCCATGAAGTGTGAGCTGGGGAGAGGGTAGGTAGAGAGCCTTCGGCTTTTTTCCTCTTGATTTCGTCTGTAGAGAGAGAGATTAGTAGATGATTTCGAAATATAACCTCTCTTCTTGGATCTATTTAGTTTTTCCTATGTAATGGTTTTCTCTTTATCCTCCTCATCTCTCTCCATTAATCTCAAATCGTTCGCTCTCTGTCTCTTTCCCTTCCGCGACTCTCTCTGTCTCTCTGTCTCTCTGTCTCTCTATCTCCTTCTCTCTCTATACATCTCTTTTGTCATCCTTACTTATTCCCTGCAATGCAATGTATTATTACGACCAGGAGTTAGGTCGAAATTCATTGTAAAAAGAATCGTGAATGAATCCTTGTTTATTTAAAGTCAGTAATTGTTATCTTGTTAAAACGTACATATACAGCTGATGTTAGCCTCGGAAGACATTCGTTGTGAGGTCAATACTATCTCCCTCCCAATTAACACGGAGTCTCTTCCATTTGATGTCATGATTGTCCTGTCTTCACATTCATCTTTTATAACTTTTCCTTTGCTGGCAAGAAACTTTAGCAGTGACTCATTACACTGCTCTTCAAGTGAGGCAGCACCCTTTTCTTTACCGCCTTCTTCATCCTTGTGTAGTCTTGTCTTATTTCTTGCAACATCTGCAAACACTGAATGGCAGGAGTCAATTTTTCTCTTGGAGATCATTCACATAAATCAGAAATGGAACTGAGCCCAAATACAATATGTATATTTTCTTCAAACATGACTGATTACTATCTTATGTAATTCTATCAATTGTATGAAACAGTTGTTGTTGCTGTTGTTCCTGGATCCAAATTATGATTCTGGCGTTGTTTCATTTTAATTGAATAGATGTCTTCCAGTTTTCTTGTAGCCTCGTCTTCAGTGACTGCTTGAATACCTTCTTAAGTGCCTACACGGAGATTCACGACTTTATTAGTATAGGCGGTGATGTCTTGAGTCCAACTCCAACAAGTCCATATTAATGTTGTCTCTGTTAATCTCAAAGAATTCCAGTTTTGCTTCGTTCGACATATTCCGTCTCAGTTCAGGGAACTTTCCTTTCTCTAATATGACGATTTCTTGGAGGTATCTGTGTGTATTCTCGCCAACTTTACCATTCTGCGCCCACATCCTTATTTTCATCACGTATTCCTTTGATATTTACTGTCATTGTGTGTGACTAGTGAGCAGTTTGAATCTTCACGTTATCTTCTTAACTATTCTCTAAATCTTACTCCTCAATCTAACGTAATTATTCCGGCCCTCTCATGTATGCTTCACCGGGTTAAATACTGACGAGTATGGATAGTAACTGGATGGGAACCTAAGCGGATGAAAATTGTTTTTCATTCATGGCGATTCATTTTGTATTTGTTGAGATGTTACGGCTGGTAAGTTACATGGACAAGAATGTGTGCGTGTTCATGGGTGGACCCAGATGCTTGGGGGGGGGGGGCCCTCACACTTTACTAGGTGATTAGTGACTGAACTGCGAGAGCCAAAGGGTTGATGAGGGTCATCCCGGCGACTCCTATCAAGTGTGAAATGTGGGTTTGCTTTTGACCGAACCACACACACAAGAAATTGAAGAGACGACGACGTTTCGGTCCGTCCTGGACCATTATGTAGTCGATTGTGATAATGACAATCGACTA
The DNA here is from genome assembly GCF_040958095.1 of Procambarus clarkii. Taxonomy (NCBI): domain Eukaryota; kingdom Metazoa; phylum Arthropoda; class Malacostraca; order Decapoda; family Cambaridae; genus Procambarus; species Procambarus clarkii. The sequence continues at coordinate 36,933,964 of NC_091156.1, read as the reverse complement.
CATGATTATCTTGAGTTGATTTCGGGGCTTTAGTGTCCCCGCGGCCCGGTCCTTGACCAGGCCTCCACCCTCAGGAAGCAGCCCGTGACAGCTGACTAACACCCAGGTACCTATTTACTGCTAGGTAACAGGGGCATTCAGGGTGAAAGAAACTTTGCCCATTTCTTTCTGCCTCGTGCGGGAATCGAACCCGCGCCACAGAATTACGAGTCCTGCGCGCTATCCACCAGGCTACGAGGCCCCTCCTGGATCCAAAATATGATTCTGGCGTTGTTTCATTTTAATTGAATAGATGTCTTCCAGTTTTCTTGAAGCCTCGTCTTCAGTGACTGCTTGAATACCTTCTTAAGTGCCTACACGGAGATTCACGACTTTATGATGGTCGTCGTCACTTCAATTTGTAGTGTTTGGTTTGGTCGACCTTTTTCAGCCACGTTATTGTGACTCAACATCTGTATATATTATATTATATTATATATATATATATATATATATATATATATATATATATATATATATAAATATATATATATATATATATATATATATATATATATATATATATATATATATATATATATATATATATATATATATATATATGCGAACAAGCCTGAATGGTCCCCAGGACAATATGCAAGTTATATATATATATATATATATATATATATATATATATATATATATATATGTCGTACCTAGTAGCCAGAACGCACTTCTCAGCCTACTATTCAAGGCCCGATTTGCCTAATAAGCCAAGTTTTCCGGAATTATTATATTTTCTCAAATTTTTTTCTTATGAAATGATGAATCTACCCAATTCATTATGTATGAGGTCATTTATTTTTTATTGGAGTTAAAATTAACGTAGATATATGACCGAACCTAACCAACCCTACCTAACCTAACCTAACCTATCTTTATAGGTTAGGTTAGGTTAGGTAGCCAAAAAAGTTAGGTTAGGTTAGGTTAGGTAGGTTAGGTAGTCGAAAAACAATTAATTCATGAAAACTTGGCTTATTAGGCAAATCGGGCCTTGAATAGTAGGCTGATAAGTGCGTTCTGGCTACTAGGTACGACATATATATATATATATATATATATATATATATATATATATATATATATATATATATATATATATATATATATATATATATATATAGTCTAATAGGGGGTATAGGTGTTGTGTTAGTTGTCTCTTCAGAGGTTGCATGGCGTACGCTATGCAATATATATATATTGCATAACGTACGCCATGCAACCTCTGAAGAGACAACTAACACAACACCTATACCCCCTATTAGACTATTTTACAGGAACTTCTTTTCCACAGCCCATAAAGCGGAGGAAAGGGTCCTGAAAGAAATTGTCAGTAGAAACGTTATCCCTACAGACAAAAATCAGAAGATACAACTGACGATTTACTATAAAACCAGAAAACGGCCAGCCTCCTCATGAGAAACTCTCCAGACACAAAGCAGAACGCTTTAAAAGAGACCAACGTCGTCTATGCCTTCAAATGCCCTCTTGGGGACTGTAAGCCTAAAAAAAAAAAGTATATAGGCAAGACAACAACATCTTTATCCAGGCGTTTAACGATGCATAAGCAACAGGGCTCCATTAAGGAACATATAATCTCTTCCCACAAACAAACCATCACCAGAGAAATCTTAGCAAACAACACAGAAATCATCGATAGATACAGCGATAGCAGATGGCTTGACGTCTGCGAGGCACTACATATCAAGAAGTCAACACCAGCAATCAACAGCCAATTAATGCACAACTATATTCTACCCACTTCAAGACTCCGCTCCAATATAGAAGCATCAAGAAATATGGACCAATAGGCTTTCTACAATTACTTCCATTCAATACCCATTGTTTCGTGTTCTGTCTTGTGTTTGAATTTAATACCCATTCAATACCCATTGTTGAAAGTTTGTTTTCACCTCATCCACCTCACCCAAATGTAGATATAAACTCGAAAATGTGTAAGCTCTATTCAGTTTCAGTTGTGTGTTTGTAAACTAAAGTCTTTGAAAATGTAATAAGTTTTACGAAACACACTCAAGTGTCGTGTCAGACTAGAAATAAAAATGAATTTTGGAGAATTGATCTTTGAATTACCATCAACAGTGAAAAGAAATGTAAGAAAGATAGAGAAAATTCGTGTTAGAAATATTAATCTTACTTTTTCGGTCATATTTAATAATATATGTCTACAGGAAAGGCTGCTACCAAAATATACTAATATATATATATATATATATATATATATATATATATATATATATATATGTCGTACCTAGTAGCCAGAACACACTTCTCAGCCTACTATGCGAGGCCCGATTTGCCTAATAAGCCAAGTTTTCAAGAAATAATTGTTTTTCGACTACCTAACCTACCTAACCTAACCTAACCTAACTTTTTCGGCTACCTAACCGAATCCAGCCTATAGAGATAGGTTAGGTAAGGTTAGGTAGGGTTGGTTAGGTTCGGTCAAATATCTACGTTAATTTTAATTCCAATAACAAAAAATTGACCTCATACGTAATGAAATGGGTAGCTTTATCATTTCATAAGAAAAAAATTAGAGAAAATCTATTAATTCAGGAAAACTTGGCTTATTAAGCAAATCGGGCCTTGTATAGTAGGCTGAGAAGTGCGTTCTGGCTACTAGGTACGACATATATATATATATATATATATATATATATATATATATATATATATATATATATATATATATATATATATATATATATATATATATATATATGTCGTACCTAGTAGCCAGAACTCACTTCTCAGCCTACTATTCAAGGCCCGATTTGCCTAATAAGCCAAGTTTTCCTGAATTAATATATTTACTATAATTTTTTTCTTATGAAATGATAAAGCAACCCTTTTCTCTATGTATGAGGTCAACTTTTTTTATTGGAGTTAAAATTAACGTAGATATATGACCGAACCTAACCAACCCTACCTAACCTAACCTAACCTATATTTATAGGTAGGGTTAGGTTAGGTAGCCAAAAAAAGCTAGGTTAGGTTAGGTTAGGTAGGTTAGGTAGACGAAAAAACATTAATTCATGAAAACTTGGCTTATTAGGCAAATCGGGCCTTGAATAGTAGGCTGAGAAGTGCGTTCTGGCTATTAGGTACGACATATATATATATATATATATATATATATATATATATATATATATATATATATATATATATATATATATATATGTCGTACCTAATAGCCAGAACTCACTTCTATGCCTACTATTCAATGCCCAATTTGCCTAATAAGCCAAGTTTTCATGAATTAATTGTTTTTCGACTACCTAACCTACCTAACCTAACCTAACCTAACTTTTTCGGCTACCTAACCTAACCTAACCTTTAAAGATAGGTTAGGTTAGGTTAGGTAGGGTTGGTTAGGTTCGGTCATATATCTACGTTATTTTTAACTCCAATAAAAAAAATTGACCTCATACATAATGAAATGGGTTGCTTTATCATTTCATAAGAAAAAAATTTTAAAAAATATATTAACTCAGGAAAACTTGGCTTATTAGGCAAATCGGGCCTTGAATAGTAGGCCAAAAAGTGAGTTCTGGCTACTAGGTACGACATATATATATATATATATATATGTCGTACCTAGTAGCCAGAACGCACTTGTCAGCCTACCATGCAAGGCCAAATTTGCCTAATAAGCCAAGTTTTCCTGAATTAATATATTTTCTCTAATTTTTTTCTTATGAAAAGATAAAGCTACCCGTTTCATTATGTATGAGGTCAATTTTTTTTATTTTAGTTAAAATCAACGTAGATATATTACCGAACCTAACCAACCCTACCTAACCTAACCTAACCTATCTTTATAGGTTAGGTTAGGTTAGGTAGCCGAAAAAGTTAGGTTAGGTTAGGTTAGGTAGGTTAGGTCGTCGAAAAACAATTAATTCATGAAAACTTGGCGTATTAGGCAAATCGGGCCTTGCATAGTAGGCCAAAAAGTGCGTTCTGGCTACTAGGTACGACATATATATATATATATATATATATATATATATATATATATATATATATATATATATATATATATATATATATATATATATATATATATATATATATATATATGTCGTACCTAGTAGCCAGAACTCACTTCTCAGCCTACTATGCAAGGCCCAATTTGCCTAATAAGCCAAGTTTTCATGAATTAATTGTTTTTCGACAACCTAACCTACCTAACCTAACCTAACCTAACTTTTTCTGCTACCTAACCTAAACTAACCTATAAAGATAGGTTAGGTTAGGCTAGGTAGGGTTGGTTAGGTTTGGTCATATATCTACGTTAATTTAAACTAAAATAAACAAAAATTGACCTCATACATAATGAAATGGGTAGTTTTATCATTTCACAAGAAAAAAATTAGAGAAAATTTATTAATGCAGGAAAACTTGGCTTATTAGGCAAATCGGGCCTTGAATAGTAGGCTGAGAAGTGCGTTCTGGCTATTAGGTACGACATATATATATATATATATATATATATATATATATATATATATATATATATATATATATATATATATATATATATATATAGTTATATAAATATATATATATATATATATATATATATATATATATAGTTAGTATATAATATATACTAACTAAAATATATATATATATATATATATATATATATATATATATATATGTCGTACCTAGTAGCCAGAACTCACTTCTCAGCCTACTATTCAAGGCCCGATTTGCCTAATAAGCCAAGTTTTCCTGAATTAATATATTTACTATAGTTTTTTTCTTATGAAATGATAAAGCAACCCTTTTCTCTATGTATGAGGTCAATTTTTTTTTATAGGAGTTAAAATTAACGTAGATATATGACCGAACTTAACCAACCCTACCTAACCTAACCTAACCTATATTTATAGGTAAGGTTAGGTTAGGTAGCCAAAAAAAGCTAGGTTAGGTTAGGTTAGGTAGGTTAGGTAGACGAAAAAACATTATTTCATGAAAACTTGGCTTATTAGGCAAATCGGGCCTTGAATAGTAGGCTGAGAAGTGCGTTCTGGCTATTAGGTACGACATATATATATATATATATATATATATATATATATATATATATATATACATACATACATACATACATATATATATATATATATATATATATATATATATATATATATATATATATATATATATATATATATATACATACATACATATATATATATATATATATATGTCGTACCTAGTAGCCAGAACTCACTTTTTAGCCTACTATTCAAGGCCCGATTTGCCTAATAAGCCAAGTTTTCATGAATTAATTGTTTTTCGACTACCTAACCTACCTAACCTAACCTAACCTAACTTTTTCGGCTACCTAACCAAACCTAACCTATAAAGATAGGTTAGGTTAGGTTAGGTAGGGTTGGTTAGGTTCGGTCATATATCTACGTTAATTTTAACTCCAATAAGAAAAAATTGACCTCATACATAATGAAATGGGTAGCTTTATCATTTCATAAGAAAAAAATTAGAAAAAATATATTAATTCAGGAAAACTTGGCTTATTAGGCAAATCGGGCCTTGAATAGTAGGCCAAAAAGTGAGTTCTGGCTACTAGGTACGACATATATATATATATATATATATATATATATATATATATATATATATATATATATATATATATATATATATATATATATATATATATTTTAATTAAATTATATGGAAGGGAGTACCAACCACCTCTAGCTGTAAGAAGGGGGACCCATAGCCTCGGAGGAAACCACGCATAACGCATTAGAGGGAATATTTAGATCCCTTCCAATACAGTTTCTGTGTGCTTTTCTCCTACCACCCCCTTCCTTTTTTATTTTTTGTGCTTTATTATGCATTTGATGGTTACAAGATATACATGGGTTGATACAAAAATAATAATGCAAAAAGGTGCTTAAAGGTTATGGATCTCTTGAAAAACACAACAATGGGAAACATTGATGAATGTCACAGACGGGTTTGATCATTGTTGCTAGTCAAACACTTCTTCGAATTCCTCTGAAGTTGGACTAGTGCCCAAGACGCAACAGGCATTTCCCCTCTGAATCGCAACACTGAGGCGCTGGAACAAGAAACTTTTTGCTCTCTGGTCTTTTGTAGCGCTGATCAATTTGTCCCCCAATTCCTTCAGGAACTTCAATGCACATTTTCCCCACGAACCGAGGGTTTCCGAGCCGATCGGAACAAAGCTGTGGCAGTGTGCTAGACCTCTGTATTTAATAATTTTCTGCGATTCCCTGAAACAAGCAGCACCACCGCTTTCACGTGTGCTGTAGTGGAGGTAGGTACTGGCCAGTGTGGCAGCGCACGTGTAGTCCCATACCACTTGCTTACCATCCTTCCAAGGTAACAAGGTGACCCCATCAGGACGCTTCTGAGGGTCGTTAGGTCTGGATAAGTAAGGTTCTCTTTGTGCCGGGCAGCGGGCTGTGGCGAGGCTCCTCTTAATGATGTCGTTGACTTCTTCATGTCTTGCAATTTTACCCTGTGATTTACGACATACCAGACCATGACGACCATATTGGTCTGCCATCGCAGTTCCGCAGATGCACCTATGCTCGGTGAGGATGGGGGCGGCAAGGCGAAGGGCAACTCCAATGCGGAGAGCGTCATTACTGAGGCGAGTTCCCAGGGCTGCATTGGGCACAGCAAATAAAAAATCCCCGGCGTGGGGTGCTGTTACCGCTAGGAGGCGGGCTTTGTTTTCAGCATCAGCATTGTCAATCATTGCTGTGACAGTCTTTTCCATTATGGGGCTATCCCAGTGGGCCTGCTTGTGGTCTTTTGGGACTTGTGGTCGGGGTTGAGGGTGTGCAATGGTGTCCCATTGTCTGGCTGCTTCGATGAACGTTTGATCATGAGTTCCTGCTGCCTCTCTCATACGCTCTGGTAGGATCTGCCCTACCAATTCGTTGGCTGCTGTACATGAGGATAAGAATGCTGGAAGTGCTACCTCAGTTGCCTTTCGTATGCCTATCCCTCCAAATCTCACTGGTAGTGTTGCTTGGTCCCACTGACTGTCATCTAAATCTAGGATGAGCGCCTTCCTGAATATTGACCTGAGGAGCTCATCATATTGATGTTGAAGTGGGTTGCCAAAAGTTGGTGCACACCTTAAGAAGTATGTTAGCCTGGCCAAGGTAAGGCACTTTGTGAGAAGGTAGAGGGCATCGTGGGAGTCCAAGTCCCCAATTCTCTCTTCCATCCTCTTTAGGTCTCTAAACTTTTCGTCAAGGACTGCAGCAATGGCATTGTGGCCCAGAGGTGCTCCGAGTAGTGTGCTGTCGGTAGGTTTAACGACTGAGGCTTCTGGTAAAACTGATTTCACTGCTCTAATGATTACTTCACTGGATGCAATAATTTCGCACTTGGAGGGGTTAAGAACGAGACCCATGGACTCCCCCCATGTCTTCACCAGCTGTAGGTCTTCTAGCAGGGAATCCTGTGTGCCTGCCAGAGTGCCATCATCCAGGAACGAGATGTTGAGCTCACTGGACAGTCTGGTTGTAATTTCTCGAACCGCTATGCAAAAGAGGAACGGTGCAAGTGGGTCACCCTGTTGAATTCCCTCTGCTGAGGTGACTTCATGTTTGCCAAACAGGAGGGTTGAGTCTTTGTTGTAGCCTGCTGACACAAACGGGAGAATGCTTGGGCAATGTTCCTGGACTGCAGTGAGGATTACTTCCCTTTTGACCGAGTTGAAAACGTTTTTAAAATCTAATTTTACTACTGCCTGGTCTTCAGTAAGAGAGCTAATGTAGGCTCGTGCAGCATGAGCCGCTGCTTCACAGCCTTGGGGGACTCCAAACCCCAGCTGGTTGGGTTGCAGCATGGTGGCTGCTTCCATTCGGATACTTCTGACAGCAGCCCTTGCAACTAGGCGGCGAAGGGTATTACCAACGGCAATGAGTCTGATCCCTCCCCCCTTTTTTTTCAGGGCACATAGGGATGCACCAAAGAAGAATGGTTTGATTTCATCAGGGATTAACCCGGCGAGGCAGTTGTTGACAAACGTTGTGATTTCTGTCGGGAGCGCTTCTGCAGCTGGGCCAAGAACAGGGTTCACCATTTCCTTCACATGTTGAGGCCTTACCCCTGTGTAGCCCCCTGAGGAGCCCGGGGGAATGAAACGATAGCTTTATAAACCTCTGACTCCCGGAGGACGAGAGGTTCCTGGTTTGCGGCGAGCCTGACCTGTGGGAAAGGTCCACCTTCGGCCCTGAGGGGGTGTTTTTCTCTCAGTGCTTGGGCTGTGGTTTCATCCCTGGGCAAAATTTTGTCCTCACTTGTGATCAACCTGAGTGCCCCGACTGTATTGCCCTCTTCAATTTTCTTGCTGACTTGGGTACCTAATTTTCTGTTGTCGCTGATTGTCGTACTTGGTCTGCCTCGGCGGTGTTTGGTGTGTTTGGGGAGGCAGACTAGGTTGTCAGCCCTAGGAAAATCCCTAATTACTTTATTGACGGATGAGGCCAGTGTCTTACCTCCTCTGTCTGGTACACCTAAGCATGCATTGCCAAAAAGTAACAGATTGTGCCAGGCTTTGATGGTATCAGGTGCATCAAGGTTATTTGACCCTCTGTTGACTTTTACGATGAGGTCCGTGTATTTCCCGGCAGCAAATGGGCGAGAGGCCTTTGGGATGTGGGTGAGTGTCCTGGTTGACGTTGCTTTAATTGCCTCTAGCAGGTCGTCTGTTGCAATGTAATCTGTTGCGATTTGTACTGGTGCAACAGGCTCCTGAGTGCTGCCTCCTCCCACGGGAGGCCTCCCTGACCCAGGACAGTCACCATGCTGGCGTATGACTCTGGAGACCGAGTTGATGCTGATGTTGCTCCCACAAACACTGCATGTGCCTCTCCTTTGATTGGCTTCGGGAGGGGTGAGCTGGCTGGTAGCGGCTTCTTCTGCCATCCCTTTAGGTAAAGTGAATGTCACCTTGCACTGGAGTATTTGTCTCTCTCTCCTGGCTGGGGGGGACGAGGTTGTCCCCTATACTATGCGTCATGTCTGGGCAGATGTCTGGGGTGGGTGGGCTCGTGGAGGTGGTGGGTGGGGGTTGGGAGGCTGCGCGCTGGCCCGGTCTGGGAGGGGGGCCGGGGAGGGGAAGGCGCGACCACCTGATCGTGGGAGGTGAGGGCGGGGGAGCGGAAGACACTGCACCTCACGGAGGGGATGGAGACACTCCCCACCAGAGGGATATATATATATATATATATATATATATATATATATATATATATATATATATATATATATATATATATATATATATATATATATTTTAATTAGTATATTAGTATATATATATATATATATATATATATATATATATATATATATATATATATATATATATATATATATATATATATTTTAATTAGTATATTAGTATATATATATATATATATATATATATATATATATATATATATATATATATATATATATATATATATATATATATATATATATATATATATATATATTAGTATATTTTGGTAGCAGTCTTTCCTGTAGACATATATTATTAAATATGACCGAAAAAGTAAGATTAATAATTCTAACACAAATTTTCTCTATCTTTCCTACGTTACTTTTCACTGTTGATGGTAATTCAAAGATCAATTCTCCAAAATTCATTTTTATTTTTAGTATGACGGGAGCCGGTCGGCCGAGCGGACAGCACGCTGGACTTGTGATCCTGTGGTCCTGGGTTCGATCCCAGGCGCTGGGGAGAAACAATGGGCAGAGTTTCTTTCACCCTATGCCCCTGTTACCTAGCAGTAAAATAGGTACCTGGGTGTTAGTCAGCTGTCACGGGCTGCTTCCTGGGGGTGGAGGCCTGGTCGAGGACCGGGTCACGGGGACACTAAAGACTCGAAATCATCTCAAGATAACCTCAAGATAACATTTGAGCGCGTTTCGTAAAACTTATTACATTTTCAGAGACTTTAGTTTACAGAACTAAAGTCCTAGTAGTACTAGTAGCCAGAACATTTTTACACAGGAACCTGATGTCAGACATCTGCAGGAGCTGAAGGAGGCATTTGAGCGGAGTTCCGTGCTGCGTTTCACTTATGAGATGGAGAAGGATGAGAAGCTGCACTTTCTAGATATAACAGTCATGGAAAGGAGCGGAGGTTTCCACACTGCAGTCTACACTAAGGAAACAAACATAGGAATGTGCCTGAATACCAACAGTGACTGCCCAGACAGTTACAAGAGGAGTGTTGTTAACTCTTATGTCGACCGTGCTCTCAGCCACAGCTCAGGATGGAAGCAAGTCGACGAGGAACTCTGTAGGGTAAGGCAGGTCCTAGTCAACAATGGCTTCTCCAATGGTTTCGTTGAAGACACCATAAGAAGAAAAGTGAAACGCCATGCAACCTCTGAAGAGACAACAAACACAACACCTATACCCCCTATTAGACTATTTTACAGGAACTTCTTTTCCACAGCTCATAAAACGGAGTAAAAGGTCCTGAAAGATATTGTTAATAGAAACGTTATCCCAACAGACAAAAATCAGAAGATACAACTGACGATTTACTATAAAACCAAAAAAACGGCCAGCCTACTCATGAGAAATTCTCCAGACACAAAGCAGAACGCTTTAAAAGAGACCAACGTTGTCTATGCCTTCAAATGCCCTCTTCGGGACTGTAAGCCTCAAAAAACTCAGTATATAGGCAAGACAACAACATCTCTTTCCAGGCGATTAACGATGCATAAGCAAAAGGGCTCCATTAAGGAACATATAATCTCTTCCCACAACCAAACCATCACCAGAGAAATCTTAGCAAACACCACAGAAATTATAGATAGATACAGCGATAGCAGGCGGCTTGACATCTGCGAGGCACTACACATCAAGAAGTCAACACCAGCAATCAACAGCCAATTAATGCACAACTATATTCTACCCACTTCAAGACTCCGCTCCAATATAGAAGCATCAAGAAATATTGACCAATTGGCCTTCTGCAATTACTTCCATTCTTACCTTCAATACCCATTATTTGGTGTTCTGTCTTGTGTTGAAAGTTTGTTTTCACCTCATCCAAAACTGTTGTAAAATATCACCTCACCCAAATGCAGGTATAAAAAATCGAAGATGTTTAAGCTCTATTCAGTTATAGTTCAGTTGTGTGTGTGTAAACTAAAGTCTTTGAAAATGTAATAATTTTTACGAAACGTGCTCAAGTGTCGAGTCAGACTAGAAATAAAAATGAATTTTGGAGAATTGATGTTTCAATTACCATCAACAGTCAAAAGAAACATAAGAAAGATCGAGAAAATTCGTGTTAGAATTATTAATCTTACTTTTTCGGTCATATTTAATAATATATATATATATATATATATATATATATATATATATATATATATATATATATATATATATATATATATATATATATATATATATATATATATATATATATATATATATATATATATATATGGGCGGCAGCTCATGCAGCTCGAGCCTTCATCGCCAACATCACAGACGAAAAGGCCCTTATCAAGCTAGATTTCAAAAATGCCTTCAATTTGGTGCGGAGGGATGCTGTACTCCGTGCGGTTCATAGTCATTTCCCTTCCCTCTACCCTTTTGTACATTCATGCTACAGTATGGATCTTAAGCTACTTTTTGGCGAACATGAAATTGGCTCGCGAGAAGGCGTCCAACAGGGTGACCCCCTTGCTCCTCTCCTTTTCTGCTTAGTCATCAAACAAGTCACAGAGGTCCTGTCCAGTGAGTTTAACATCTGGTTCTTGGATGATGGTACCCTAGCTGGTTCCCAAGACTCCCTCCTGGAGGACATCAGAAAAATCTAGGAGCAAGGTGCAGTTTTAGGCCTCACCCTGAACCCTTCTAAATGTGAAATAATATGTTCCAACCAGGGCATCGTAGAGAGAATAGAGGGTCTTCTGCCAAATATCCATAAAACTAAACCTGAAGACAGCACACTCCTAGGAGCTCCCTGGGGTTGAAAGCCATCGATGAGGTCCTTGATAAGAAAATCGCCGACCTTAAGAGGATGGATGGGAGGATTGAGGATATTGATGCTCATGATGCACTCTACCTCATCACCGGATGTCTGTCCCTCCCCAGGTTAACCTACTTTCTGAGGTGTTCACCATCTTACAGTAGCCAAAAACTAAGTGAGTATGACCGGTTACTGAAATCAATGCTACAAAAAGCCCTTAACCTCTCTCTCGATGACCTACAGTGGAAACAAGCCTCTCTTCCCGTAAGACTTGGGGGCCTCGGAGTTCGAACAGCAAGCAAATCGCTGTTCCAGCCTTCCTGTCCTCCTTATCAGCATCCGATGACCTTGTGAAGGAAATTCTACCTGCCCACTTACATCAGCTGGCAGGTGTACATGATCCCAATTTTACACGCTGTGCCACAGAGTGGGCCTCTCGTGCAGGCCAATCACCTCAACCACCATCCCCAAAAGCCCACAAGCAATCCAGCTGGGATGGTCCCATTGTAGACCAAGTTGCTGCAGAGTGCCTGGGTGCTGCAACAACACAACACGACATTGCTCGCCTCACAGCAGTAGCAGCACCACATGCAGGGGATTTCCTGTTAGCAACCCCAATGTCGGCAACTGGCACGCGTCTCACACCAAACGCCCTCCGAATTGCTGTGGCCCTCCGCCTTGCTGCCCCAATCCACACCAGATATAGGTGTATTTGCGGCGAGGTGGTGGCTGACAGGTACGGCCACCATGGCCTACTCTGCCAAAGCACAGGGGGATGGCACTCGAGGCACAGTGAAGTTAACGACATCATCAAGAGGAGCCCCACCACAGCTGGATGCCCAGCTGAAAGAGAGCCCCGTTACCTAACGCCCCGTAACTCTGATGCTCTTATTGGTCGCCCGGATGGTATCACAGTGAACCCCTGGAAGAATGGCAAGCAGTTGGTATGGGACTACACGTGCGTATCAACCCTGGCTAACACCTACATTAACCTCAGTGTTGCACAACCAGGTGGCGCTGCCACCCACAGGGAAGCAGCCAAATCCCGTAAGTATAGAGAACTGGATCACCACTACAATTTTGTCCCCATTGCTTCTGAGACACTCGGCGCCTGGGGTAAAAGTGCTACCAGTTTTTTGAAGGAACTGGGTTCTAGGCTCATTGAAACAACAAGGGACCCGAGAGCTGCAAGCTTTCTTTTCCAGCGCCTCAGTGTGGCGATACAGAGGGGAAATGCGCACTGCATCCAGGGTTCCTGCCCGCCATCTGAGGAGCTGGAGGAACTCGACAACCTATGACAACCATCTTTGTAACCCATATGTAACTCCTTTTTTGTAACAAAGTTCAAATAAAGTAAATATATATGTGTACATACAAAAGAATGGGGGTGGTAGGAGAAGATAATATTAGTGTTCAGTGAGAAACCACAAGGTCTCCTCTGAATACTTTTTATTTTCTTCTCCGAGGCTATGGGTCCCCACATTGGCACCAGAGGTGGTACCCTCACAAACTTTTATATATATATATATATATATATATATATATATATATATATATATATATATATATATATATATATATATATATATATATATATATGTGTGTGTGTGTGTGTATATCACGAAAATAAACACGTGATTAAGAATGTGACAATGTCAGACCACGGAGGAAAAATGAAACAGGAAATTTCCTTAAGTACTTTCGTATATTAAATACATCTTCAGAAGGTCATTTTACAGATCGAGTGATGGGTATAAATAGGCAGGAGAGAGTGGTGAAGTAAGGTGAGGTACAATACTTGGACAACGCAGACGGCCCATTGGCCCATCAGATGTACCCAATTGGCCCATCCGATGTAGCCCAATGGTCCATCTGATACATCAGACATACAAGCATAATACATAGGTAATTATAACATAAAGAGGTAAATATATACAATAAATTAGTGAGACAAATGTTTTTCAATGATTCTACTTAAATCGCCCTTTAGCTGATCTATTAGAAATGGATCTAAGTTATATAGACCACTGCTAATATTCAAATTACTTTCTTTGGTGATCTGTATCAAAGCAGATTCAATTATGTTTCTGTTATAGGTGCTTTTACAATTTGTTATTGAAGAAGCACTCTCCCAATCAATTTGGTGAGCTTTTTCTGACAAATGCACAAACAAAGCATTAGACAATTGGCCATGTCTTAAAGAGTATTTATGTTGCGATATTCTACATTTTAAATCTTTAGATGTTTGCCCGACATAGAACTTATTACATTCCTTACAAGGTATTTTATAAATGACGCAATTATCACTACGAGGGCTGTTCCTAACTAATAGCTTACCAACAGTGTTTTCGTAGCTAAACATTACATCTATATTAAAAAGTTTCAAGGCCTTGACATATTCTCAAACCCAGAGAAATATAGTAAACATAACACATTCTTTGGGCGAATCCTTTCACTGCATACATTATTATAATATGTACGACGAGCTTTGTTACGACAAACTTCCAAAAAATTCAGTGGGTAACAAAGCTTAAGACAAATCGAATCAATATTCTTAAATTCTTCGTCTAAGAATTCTGGACTCACAACTCGAAGAGCTCTTAGATACATTGAAGAAAAAATTGACTTTTTTACATTGTATTTATGCCCTGAAAAATAATGAACATAAGATAAATTGTTCGTAGGTTTTCTGTAAACACTAAACTTTAATGAAGAGTTTTCCCTATGAATAAGCACATCTAAGAATGGCAAACATTTATCAATTTCAGTCTCCATAGTAAATTTTATGGAGGTGACTTGGTCATTAAGTTTGGCTACAAATTCGTCTGTGTTTACATCTGAAGGCCAAATACACAAGATATCATCAACATATCTAAACCAAGGAATGATTCCAGGAGTTATTTTTGAAACAAATTTCTTTTCAAAGTACCATGTACAGGTTTGAGAGCAATGGCGATAAAGGATTCCCCATTGCCATTCCAAAAGTCTGTAAATAATACTCATTATTAAAGGTAAATTTACATTCTTTAATGCACAACTTAACAAGACTGACAATAATATCAGCAGAAAGAGGTAAGTCATGGCTCATTAGTTCACGAGCAAGATAATCGAGAATATCATCGACCGGTACCTTTGTGAACAAGGAACAAACGTCAAAACTGATTAACTTTACATCAGGAGTGACAGGAACACTATTCAATTTGTTAACTAAATCAAGAGAATTTGTCAAATGAGAAGAGGAGATAGTTCCTAACAAAGGGGACAAGATTTTGGTAAGCCATTTGGAGAGTTTGCAAGAAATGGATCCCACAGAACTGATGATAGGTCTCATGGGATTGTTAGGCTTATGCGTCTTGACAAGACCATATAGATATGGTAATGAAGGTGATGAAGTAGTAAATTGATTAAGAAGATCTTTATGTTTACTTAACAACTTCCTCAAGCTACTATTGAAGAACTTGATGATGTCCTCAAGAGGATTTTTCCTAAGCTTAGTGTACGTTGAAGAATCTAGGAGGAGATCATTCATTTTCGAAATTTATTCCTCCTAGTTTAAAATAACAATAGTGCTGGATTTATCAGCCTTTGTTATATGAATGGAAGGATCGGCTCTTAACTCCTGTAAGCTTCGTCTGAATCTTTCGGGAAAATTGTTTGTTTGGGGCGTCAACATTGAACCATAAACAATACCTTTAACCAGGTTTAGGTTTTGTGAAGACAGAGAGTTATGTTTTTCAAGCTGTAACAATGAACTAGCAATTTTAACTGCAGAAGGTTGATTTCAAATGGCAAAAGACATACCATAACCCAAAGCAGTAACCACATTTTCACATATCGTTTTGGACGACAGATTCAACACGTTGTTTGGATTAGATTTCTTGTTCCAATCACTATTTTCTGTTCTGTTTTGTTTCGTTTTGGGAACGTTCTGTTTTCAAAAGCCTGGATACAGCAAAAAGAAACTTTCATCACGCAATACCTTTGGACTGGAAAAATCTTCTGATGGATGAAATATGTAGTGACTTACGCGGAAAAATTAATCAGTTACAGAAAATTCTTAAGCGCAAGTTAGAAAGTTTGATTAAAAATAGTGATTGGAACAAGAAATCTAATCCAAACAACGTGTTGAATCTGTCGTCCAAAACGATATGTGAAAATGTGGTTACTGCTTTGGGTTATGGTATGTCTTTTGCCATTTCAAATCAACCTTCTGCAGTTAAAATTGCTAGTTCATTGTTACAGCTTGAAAAACATAACTCTCTGTCTTCACAAAACCTAAACCTGGTTAAAGGTATTGTTTATGGTTCAATGTTGACGCCCCAAACAAACAATTTTCCTGAAAGGTTCAGAAGAAGCTTACAGGAGTTAAGAGCCGACCCTTCCATTCATATAACAAAGGCTGATAAATCCAGCACTATTGTTATTTTAAACAAGGAGGAATATATTTCGAAAATGAATGATCTCCTCCTAGATTCTTCAACGTACACTAAGCTTAGGAAAAATCCTCTTGAGGACATCATCAAGTTCTTCAATAGTAGCTTGAGGAAGTTGTTAAGTAAACATAAAGATCTTCTTAATCAATTTACTACTTCATCACCTTCATTACCATATCTATATGGTCTTGTCAAGACGCATAAGCCTAACAATCCCATAAGACCTATCATCAGTTCTGTGGGATCCATTTCTTACAAACTCTCCAAATGGCTTACCAAAATCTTGTCCCCTTTGTTAGGAACTATCTCCTCTTCTCATTTGACAAATTCTCTTGATTTAGTTAACAAATTGAATAGTGTTCCTGTCACTCCTGATGTAAAGTTAATCAGTTTTGACGTTTGTTCCTTGTTCACAAAGGTACCGGTCGATGATATTCTCGATTATCTTGCTCGTGAACTAATGAGCCATGACTTACCTCTTTCTGCTGATATTATTGTCAGTCTTGTTAAGTTGTGCATTAAAGAATGTAAATTTACCTTTAATAATGAGTATTATTTACAGACTTTTGGAATGGCAATGGGGAATCCTTTATCGCCATTGCTCTCAAACCTGTACATGGAATTCTTTGAAAAGAAATTTGTTTCAAAAATAACTCCTGGAATCATTCCTTGGTTTAGATATGTTGATGATATCTTGTGTATTTGGCCTTCAGATGTAAACACAGACGAATTTGTAGCCAAACTTAATGACCAAGTCACCTCCATAAAATTTACTATGGAGACTGAAATTGATAAATGTTTGCCATTCTTAGATGTGCTTATTCATAGGGAAAACTCTTCATTAAAGTTTAGTGTTTACAGAAAACCTACGAACAATTTATCTTATGTTCATTATTTTTCAGGGCATAAATACAATGTAAAAAAGTCAATTTTTTCTTCAATGTATCTAAGAGCTCTTCGAGTTGTGAGTCCAGAATTCTTAGACGAAGAATTTAAGAATATTGATTCGTTTGGTCTTAAGCTTTGTTACCCACTGAATTTTTTGGAAGTTTGTCGTAACAAAGCTCGTCGTACATATTATAATAATGTATGCAGTGAAAGGATTCGCCCAAAGAATGTGTTATGTTTACCATATTTCTCTGGGTTTGAGAATATCGTCAAGGCCTTGAAACTTTTTAATATAGATGTAATGTTTAGCTACGAAAACACTGTTGGTAAGCTATTAGTTAGGAACAGCCCTCGTAGTGATAATTGCGTCATTTATAAAATACCTTGTAAGGAATGTAATAAGTTCTATGTCGGGCAAACATCTAAAGATTAAAATGTAGAATATCGCAACATAAATACTCTGTAAGACATGGCCAATTGTCTAATGCTTTGTTTGTGCATTTGTCAGAAAATGCTCACCAAATTGATTGGGAGAGTGCTTCTTCAATAACAAATTGTAAAAGCACCTATAACAGAAACATAATTGAATCTGCTTTGATACAGATCACCAAAGAAAGTAATTTGAATATTAGCAGTGGTCTATATAACTTAGATCCATTTCTAATAGATCAGCTAAAGGGCGATTTAAGTAAAATCATTGAAAAACATTTGTCTCACTAATTTATTGTATATATTTACCTCTTTATGTTATAATTACCTATGTATTATGCTTGTATGTCTGATGTATCAGATGGACCATTGGGCTACATCGGATGGGCCAATTGGGTACATCTGATGGGCCGTCTGCGTTGTCCAAGTATTGTACCTCACCTTACTTCACCACTCTCTCCTGCCTATTTATACCCATCACTCGATCTGTAAAATGACCTTCTGAAGATGTATTTAATATACGAAAGTACTTAAGGAAATTTCCTGTTTCATTTTTCCTCCGTGGTCTGACATTGTCATATATATATATATATATATATATATATATATATATATATATATATATATATATATATATATATATATATATATATATATATATATATATATATATATATATATATATATATATTTATATAAATATATATATATATATATATATATATATATATATATATATATATATATATATATATATATATATATATATTGTGACGATAATCTCCTTCAAGAGATTGAGCCTGCTCTTCCCTCCAAAAATACGTCGTGACAAATATATAAAACTACTATGAAAGAAATGTCCAACAACGACAACAACATCTCCAAGGTTTGCCAGAGAGCAAAACGTATGCAGCCAGGAACACGTGCCTCACCTCAAACCGCCAAACTACCTGTCTTGTTGCCGGCTCCTCGCTGATTGGCCGCCGGTCTGGCTGCAACTGCACTCCACCCACTATACT
This sequence comes from Procambarus clarkii, assembly GCF_040958095.1. Classification (NCBI taxonomy): domain Eukaryota; kingdom Metazoa; phylum Arthropoda; class Malacostraca; order Decapoda; family Cambaridae; genus Procambarus; species Procambarus clarkii. The sequence goes on along the minus strand of NC_091156.1, from coordinate 36,915,094 downwards.
ACTTGATGTCTGGGGCCGCCACGACTTCAGTCCTCAGAATATTCAGTGCTTTCGTACGGTTAACACTTCTTCCTAGTAGACTGAGCTTTGGCTTATGTGTACTAAGAGAGGTGATAGCTTAAAGCCAATATTTCTGCACCTCTCATTTTATTGTAGATTGCACAGCTTGTTATTGCTCACTTGTCTTAACGTAACTTTTCATTTTGTCATTTAAATTATTCTTATTATTTTGATTGATTGATTTTATTATACGAAGTTGTATGTCCATTTTATTCATGTTTTGTTTATTTAACGTAAATAAAATTTCATTGTTAAAATTTACTTGTGTTTTGTGTGTCTTCTCCTTACCTTACCACAGACGAAGTTCCAGATTTTCTATTTTTTTTTTTAATTCTATGTGACGAGGCCATACCCCTAGCTTTGAACAGCCGAACACCAACGCGTTACCGTCACATATTATATGGGGGCCTGTCCTAGGAGCTTCACTCAGGTACTGGTGCCAAGTGGTAATTAATGGTAAGCGTATTTAACTTTGTTAACGTAGCTTTTACTATTTTTCATATTCAATTTCATTTTTTATATTGTGCGGTGTATTGTGCATTACGAGAGTAACATATGGTGAAGGTGAGACAACTTTGGATTACGTGGTGACTGTAGGCCTCAGTCATACTCTTAATTGGTCATCTCTCCCTCCGTGTTATTACTCATGTTTACCATCTTTGTCCCTTGGATATTTCTCATTTTTGACAGATCATATTGGTACCCTGGTACTGTGGTCTGCCCCGGGGCAAGAGCACCCAATCTTCTGCAATCTGACTGTAGGAGGACAAAGAGGGCCATAGTTCCTCTAGCTCGAACTTTAGTTGCTGAATTGGGACCTCAGCAGCAGTTCTCGTCACCAGTTGACACCTCGCACCCCTACACGTCAGTCAGAGATGATGATACATACAACGGTAGGGAATTAGCTTACTTTTTCAGAGCACAAAAGTTCGCTAATTCTGTAAGTATCATATTAAATTCAGTAGGAAAAACTTGCTTTATGTCCTATGGAGACTCGGCAAGGTATGCCTACATCCTTGGACTACCAATTTTACTTTTGAGGCAATTAACTGTTTCATTTGTTTTCGAAACTCTGTTTCATTTGTTAGTAGGATTTTCTTGCCCTTATCCTCTTACATGAGTACCGGGTACAAGATTTCCTGCGCCCTTGATTTAAATTAATCATTTTACACCTTGTACTTAACTTTAATTGTTAAAGATCCCACAGGATAGGTATCAGTTGCCACGTTGTCCTGTTTCTGACATTCACTATAACTGAATATTCGTGTATATTTATTTGCTAATTTCACCATGTTTCGTCTCCAAGCTTTCCGTGCAAATCCAGCAGGTGAAACTGGGACTTTAAGTCGTGCCAAGAGGACTGAATTACAAACTCTTGCACATGAGTATCAACTAGAAGTTCCCTACCAAGCCAACAAAAATGACCTACACAACCTGTTGCTGGATTACTATTTAGAGCAAGGTAAGATAGACTCTGAAACTCATTAAACTTACTATATTGCAGATAAAACTGATTTGGCGACGATGAAACTCAAACTAGAGCTGGCCAAGATTGAACGTGAGCAGCAAAGGGAAGCCCGCGAACAGCAAAGGGAAGCAGCTGCCATACGAAGAGAAGAACAAGAACGCGAGGTCGCTTTGAGGAGAGAAGAACACGAATGTGAGGTCGCATTACTCCGTGAACGTGAACGAGTACAGCTTGAAACCAAACAACGCGAGTTGGAGATGCAACGTGAACATGACAAGCAACAAGCGACTCTGGCTCTAGAGTGTCGTCAACGAGAATACACGTTGGAAACTTCACACCTCGCTCAACGCCAGCAAGCTACTGCCAATCTTCCCGTCAGTTTTAATATATCACATGCAAGTAAGTTAATGCCATCCTTTGTAGAAGCAGAAGTTGATGTGTTCTTTACCACCTTTGAAACCCTTGCTAATCAACTCAGTTGGCCTGTCGACCAATGGGCCACACTTCTCAGAGTCCATCTTACAGGTAGAGCTGCAGTCACACTCAGTACTTTGGCGTCTGAGAATGACTACCACACTCTGAAACAAGCAGTGTTGGACGCCTACCTCCTCTCTACTGAAAGTTATAGAAGGAAATTCCGTGACCACCTGAAGGCAAGTACCACTACCTTCCTTGAGTTTGCTAACACAAAACGGAGATATTTCATGAAATGGCTGGAAGCAGCACATGTCTCTACTTTTACAGAACTCGTCAACCTGATGCTTGTTGAAGAATTCTTGAGACGTGTGCCGCCTCCTGTCCGTCTCTACTTAGCAGATAAAGAAGAAACCGACTACCTGAAGTGTGCTAAGTCGGCTGACACTTACAGCCTCATCCACCGGCTGACACCCGAACCATCCTCCAGTAAGAAGTCGTGGTACAGTTACGAGAAAGTGAGCCCCGATCAAGCTGGTTCGCAACTGTACTGCAAGTATTGTAGACTCTATGGACATACCATAGACAACTGTGGTAAGTCTCAATACAAGGGAACCACTGACCCACAGAAACCCAAACCAACTCCTCCTAAGTCCGGTAAGCCTGTGATGAATGTTGGTGTTAATGTTAAGGATCTTTCTCTTTTCAGTAACCACCTGTATACTGGAACTGTCTCTGCCAACGGTTCAAATCCGGAGGGACGTTTCAAATTGAAGATCTTGAGGGACACAGCGGCTCTTCAATCGATCATCTTGAAGTCGGCTGTGCCCAACATCGTCTACACCGGAGAAACTGTCTTCATCACTGACCTCACTGCTACCACTCCATACCCTCTCGCCAGAGTCCACCTGGATTGTCCCTACGTGAACGGAGAAGTCCAAGTCGCCGTCAGGGAAAAGCCTTTTCCCATGCCTGGAGTGCAACTTCTCCTAGGCAACGACTTGGCAGAAGACCTGCAACCAACCAACCTGATCGTCATGGACAAACCCCAGGTGTGTAACTCTGTGCCAAGTAACCCTATTCTAGAGTATGTTCCAGCAGAGGTTCAAGAGAGTGATGAAGTTTCTCCTCCGGTTCTCGTGACCACCCGTGCACAAGCCGCACGTCCACAGCCAGCTGACTCTACTGCTACCGCTGTCCCTCAAGACCCTCAGAAACTACCCCCGCATCTGACCAAGTTGGAGTTCCGTAAGTTGCAGAGGGAAGATCTTACTTTAACACCATTGTTTTTCCAGGCTGAGACTCAACCCGACAGTATTCCTGGGTTCTTCCTAGAGAACGACTTGCTCTACCGCAGATATAGACCCAGTAAACTGAAGGAGGAGGACGATTGGGCCAACATCGAACAACTTGTGATTCCTACCAGCCTGCGGCCCACTATTCTACACCTGGCCCACGGAGCACTCTCCCACTACGGCTTCAACAAGACTTACCATGGAATTCGTCAAGACTACTACTGGCCAGGTATGGTAAATAGCGTCAAACAGTACGTAAAACAGTGTCATACATGTCAGATGGCAGGCAAACCGAACATCTCCATTCCCAGAGCGCCACTGATTCCCATACAGGTGCCTGCGGAACCTTTCCACAGACTCATAATAGACTGTGTTGGTCCTTTACCTCGGACCAGTTCAGGTAACGCCTACATCCTAACCATCCTGTGTCCTACCACCAGATTTCCCATAGCAGTTCCAGTGAAGAACATCACGGCTGCTACGGTTGTAAAACATCTATTGAAGATCTTCACTTAATACGGATTTCCCAGGGAGATTCAGAGCGACTGTGGTACCAACTTCACCAGTGATCTCTTCAAAAGGACACTGGAGGAGTTCAACATCAAACAGGTATTGTCCAGCCCCTATCATCCTGCTTCACAGGGTTCTCTTGAACGTAGTCATCAGACTATCAAAGCACTCTTGAAAAAGTTTTGTAGTGAAACCTCTAAGGATTGGGATAAGCAAATCGACCTTATAATGTGTATTTACAGAAGTCTCCCCAATGAGTCCCTAGGAGTATCTCCTTATGAGATGCTCTACGGCCGTAAGTGCTGTACTCCCCTTAAGGCTTTCAAAGACTCTCTCAGAGATGCCACCTTCAGTGAGTATCAGAATGTGCCCCAGTTTCTTCAAAACCTTCAACACATTCTAGAGAGAGTCCACCGTATTGCCCATGATAATCTATTGAAAGCCCAGGAGAGGATGAAGACTCATTACGACCAGACCAGCAAAGTACGAAAATTTAAGCCACGAGACTTCATTCTAGCATACTTCCCTATCCCAGGTTCACCTTTACAAAACAGGTTTTCAGGACCCTACCGCGTCAAAGAGTGCAGAAATAACAACAACTACGTCATAGAGACTCCAGATAGGCGGCGGAAGACCCAGCTGTGCCACGTCAACCTCCTGAAGCAATATAATGGTACTCCTCCCACTGTCCTGATTAACTATTCCACCTTCACAGAACCCTACATCCACAGTGAGACCTTCCCAGCTTCTCCTCCCGAAAGCACTGACAAGGAGTCAACGCTTTCTAATTCCGAAATCCTTAATGATCTTCCCAAATACTTTCAGGATAATCATAGTGCACCTCTTGTCAAGATCTTCAGAGAACATCAGGAGTTGTTTCGAGATGACCCCCAAGAGTGTTATGTTACCCAGCACGACATCCAACTGCTCCCCGACACCCGGCCGATTCGTCAACCCTTCTACCGAATCAGCCCGAGCAAGAAGGAAGTCATGCGTGCTGAGGTGCAGTACCTCTTGGATCATGGACTGGCTACACCTTGTGAGTCCCCCTGGGCCTCACCTTGTATCTTGGTGCCCAAACCCCAAGGTAAGGTGCGGTTATGTACTGACTATCGTAAACTGAACAATGTAACTGTCAAGGATGCTTACCCCTTGCCAAGGATAGATGACATCCTTGATGCCATTGGTAGTGCCCAGTACTTGTCCCAAGTGGACTTGCTTAAGGGGTACTATCAAGTGTGTCTAACGGAGCGCGCTAAAGAGATATCTGCCTTCATCACTCCTTTTGGACTTTTCAGATATGAACGCCTTCCTTTCGGACTATGTAATGCCCCGGCCACCTTTCAGAGAGCTGTCAACCGTGTCATTCAGGGCTTGGATAACACATACGCCTACCTGGACGATATCGTCGTAGCCTCCAACACCTGGAGTGAACATCTGCTCCAGCTGCGACGTCTGTTCTCCAAGCTCCTGACAGCCAGCCTCACCATCAACCTGGGCAAGTCCACCTTCGCGAAAGGTAAAGTGCGTTATCTGGGTCATGTTATTGGGAGTGGCAGCATAGCTCCGTTAGACTCACACACTCAAGCCATCCAACAGTATCCACAGCCTACCACCAGGAAGCAGCTCCTGCGCTTCCTTGGTCTTGCCTCCTACTACCGTAGGTTTGTGAGGAATTTCAGTACAGTCGCCACACCTCTAATTCTATTAACCAGTCCCAAGCAACGGTATAATTGGACCATGCAGCAAACCGTTGCTTTCGAACAACTCAAATTCCTCCTCTGTTCTAATCCCATTCTCGCCTCACCAGATATCACCAAGCCTTTCGTCCTTCATGTCGACGCCAGTGGTACCGGCGTTGGTGGTGTCCTGATGCAACAACGAGGCGAAGAGGTTCTACCTGTCAGCTACTACAGCTACAAATTGAAACCACACCAGAGGAACTACAGCACTATTGAAAAGGAACTACTATCCATCGTCCTGAACCTCCAACACTTCGCCCAGTACCTACAAGGCGCCAGGTCTACCACCATCTTCTCAGACCACAACCCTCTCCACTCCCTACATCAAGCCCAATTCACCAACCAGCGTCTTCTACGATGGGCTCTGTATTTACAAGATTTCAACCTGGAGATCCGCTATATCAAGGGTTCTGACAACACCATAGCCGATGCCCTCTCCAGAGTTTATGAAGTAGAAGCGACTCCATCTATTACTCCACCACATAACGACGTACTTCTTCCAGAACCACAGGCTTCGGGGGAGAGTTGTGACGATAATCTCCTTCAAGAGATTGAGCCTGCTCTTCCCTCCAAAAATACGTCGTGACAAATATATAAAACTACTATGGAAGAAATGTCCAACAACGACAACAACATCTCCAAGGTTTGCCAGAGAGCAAAACGTATGCAGCCAGGAACACCTGCCTCACCTCAAACCGCCAAACTACCTGTCTTGTTGCCGGCTCCTCGCTGATGGGCCGCCGGTCTGGCTGCAACTGCACTCCACCCACTATACTACTTGATGTCTGGGGCCGCCACGACCTCAGTCCTCAGAATATTCAGTGCTTTCATACGGTTAACACTTCTTCCTAGTAGACTGAGCTTTGGCTTATGTGTACTAAGAGAGGTGATAGCTTAAAGCCAATATTCCTGCACCTCTCATTTTATTGTAGATTGCACAGCTTGTTATTGCTCACTTGTCTTAACGTAACTTTTCATTTTGTCATTTAAATTATTCTTATTATTTTGATTGATTGATTTTATTATACGAAGTTGTATGTCCATTTTATTCATGTTTTGTTTATTTAACGTAAATAAAATTTCATTGTTAAAATTTACTTGTGTTTTGTGTCTTCTCCTTACCTTACCACAGACGAAGTTCCAGATTTTCTATTTTTTTTTTAATTCTATGTGACGAGGCCATACCCCTAGCTTTGAACAGCCGAACACCAACGCGTTACCGTCACTATATATATATATATATATATATATATATATATATATATATATATATATATATATATATATATATATATATATATATATATATATATATATATATATATATATATATATATATATATATATATATATATATATTTGTGTATACTGGCAGCAGGTTTTCTTTCAAACATGTTTCATTGAATATGACCGCATATTCTGTATTTATTATTTTCTGGTTTAGGGCTTCTATCCCTCTAACTATTTTCTTAGCATCAGGGCTTAATTGGAATAGGAGTTCTCCAAAACTCATTTTCGTACTTTTAAGGTGAAGAAAAGAAGTGATATACTATAGAGTGTATTACACTTATTAGTATAATTTGCACGACGTTTCGAACCTCCATGGTTCATTCTCAAGTGAACAGATCTTACAATACTAGTTGATTTTATACCCGCATTAGGTCAGGTGATAATACAATGAAGGTGAAAAACATGGGGGGATACATAAGGGATAAACATAGGGGCTGCAGAAGGCGTATTGGCCCATACGAGGCATCTCCTATCTAAACACAAAGATTACTCCAGTGTAATTGGCCTGTTATGTTGGACATTGTCTTCTGTGTTGGCATCGATATGTTCTTGTCTTTTCCTTACTCTCATGGTGGGTAGAGTAAATAGTTCCGTGATTTGGGTGTTCATGGTAGGTCGCTCTATTCTTATGTGAATTGCCTCAAGAATTTGTAATCTTCTTGAATCTTGGGTTTTGTCTATTATGCAAGTATTCTTGTTCAACATTTCTCTTGTTAGAGTAATGTCATGGGCTTGTCTCATGTGATTCCTAGGGGCACCAGATTGAAGATGGCATGTCAAACGCCTCGTCAGCTTGGTCGACGTCATACCTATGTACTTACATTGAAGGTTACATCCTTCGTGGGGGCAAGTGTACATGTATACAACGCTTGACTGCTGTAGAGGGTTCTCCGTCGGCTTCGGGCTGTTTTTGATAAGGAGTTCGGAAGTCTTCTTGGTTTTGTAGAATATTATCAGGTTTATGTTTTGGTTAGGAGTAGTGCTTTTTACTCCTTTACGGATTATTTCTTTCATTATTCTTTCCTCTTTTATATGTTCACTGTGCATGGTTGATTTGTAATATAATTTTATTGGGGGTGTTGTGGTTTCTGTTCTAGGTTCTGAATTATACCAACGGTCCAAGTGTCTTCTTATAGCAGCGTTTATTTCCGCGTTGCTATATCCGTTGTTCACCAATACCTGAGTTACTCTTTCAAACTCTCTACTCACGTTGCTCCATTCAGAGCAGTGGGTAAGCGCTCGACGAATATAAGCATTGAGAACACTGGTTTTGTATCTTTGGGGGCACTCACTTCTACCGTTCAGGCATAATCCTATGTTGGTGGGCTTGGTATATACGTTGGTGCTTAAAGAGGTTCCTGTTTTTGTTATTAGTACATCCAAGAATGGCAGACTGTTATTTTCACTATTTTCATGTGTAAATCGGAGTACTGACTCTCTCTCTAGGTGTCTTTTTAGGTCAATTAGTTCATCTGAGTCTTTTACTATTACGAATATGTCATCTACATAACGGCAGTATACAGTTGGTTTTTGTCTGCTACTGAAGACCCTATCTTCGATGGTTCCCATATAAAAATTAGCAAATAAAACTCCTAAGGGGGAGCCCATTGCTACTCCGTCTATTTGTAAATACATGTCTCCTTGTGGACTGATGAAAGGGGCTTCCTTTGTACATGCTTCGAGAAGACTTTTCAAGTGTGGCTCAGGTATGTCTAATTTGGGGGTGCTCTCGTCTCTGTATACTCTGTCCAGTATCATTCCTATGGTTGTGTCGACTGGGACGTTGGTAAAAAGGGATTCAACGTCCAGGGAAGCGATGATTCCATCGGGCTGGGTAGATTAGATCAATTCTAGGAAATCTGCTGATGATTGTAGACTAAACTTACTTGGAGTGTATGGAGTTAGGAGTTCATTGAGTTTCTTTGCCACGTGATAAGTTTGGGTTGGTATTTGGCTGATTATAGGGCGTAGTGGGTTACCTAGTTTATGCGTCTTAACATTGCCGTAGGCATATCCTAAGCCATAGTCGCCTTGAAGTTTATTGAAATGCACACTACCTTTCTTTGCGTTGATTGCTAAAAATCCCTCGTCCTAAAGATGGCTACTTTAACCTGACTTCTTATGATCTTACCCAGGACCAACGAGCCATCTTAAATCTTGGTCTAAATTGTCAATTCTTATCTAAACCAAAGATGCATCAAAAACGCCTGGAAATCGAAATGCTTCTGGACGATATCCATAAGCTAGAAGACAACAAAAAAGTCATCACCACTGACACACTTCAAGCTGAACTACTTGCAGAAGCAGGGAAAAAACGAGGAACATATTCATCTACAATCTTAACCCCACGACTCAAAGAAGCAGCGAAACAACTAAAAAATCTGAAAGACGTAACAATAAGAAAAGCCGACAAAACAGCAGCATATGTATTGATTCCTACCCATGAATACATGAACAAAATTAGCGACATCCTAAGTGACGACTCCAAATTTCAACGAATCACGAGGAACCCCGTAGAAGACCTAAAGCAGAAAGTAAACAAAACAATTACAGCAATCAACGCAAAGAAAGGTAGTGTGCATTTCAATAAACTTCAAGGCGACTATGGCTTAGGATATGCCTACGGCAATGTTAAGACGCATAAACCAGGTAACCCACTACGCCCTATAATCAGCCAAATACCAACCCCAACTTATCACGTGGCAAAGAAACTCAATGAACTCCTAACTCCATACACTCCAAGTAAGTTTAGTCTACAATCATCAGCAGATTTCCTAGAATTGATCAAATCTACCCAGCCCGATGGAATCATCGCTTCCCTGGACGTTGAATCCCTTTTTACCAACGTCCCAGTCGACACAACCATAGGAATGATACTGGACAGAGTATACAGAGACGAGAGCACCCCCAAATTAGACATACCTGAGCCACACTGGAAAAGTCTTCTCGAAGCATGTACAAAGGAAGCCCCTTTCATCAGTCCACAAGGAGACATGTATTTACAAATAGACGGAGTAGCAATGGGCTCCCCCTTAGGAGTTTTATTTGCTAATTTTTATATGGGAACCATCGAAGATAGGGTCTTCAGTAGCAGACAAAAACCAACTGTATACTGCCGTTATGTAGATGACATATTCGTAATAGTAAAAGACTCAGATGAACTAATTGACCTAAAAAGACACCTAGAGAGAGAGTCAGTACTCCGATTTACACATGAAAATAGTGAAAATAACAGTCTGCCATTCTTGGATGTACTAATAACAAAAACAGGAACCTCTTTAAGCACCAACGTATATACCAAGCCCACCAACATAGGATTATGCCTGAACGGTAGAAGTGAGTGCCCCCAAAGATACAAAACCAGTGTTCTCAATGCTTATATTCGTCGAGCGCTTACCCACTGCTCTGAATGGAGCAACGTGAGTAGAGAGTTTGAAAGAGTAACTCAGGTATTGGTGAACAACGGATATAGCAACGCGGAAATAAACGCTGCTATAAGAAGACACTTGGACCGTTGGTATAATTCAGAACCTAGAACAGAAACCACAACACCCCCAATAAAATTATATTACAAATCAACCATGCACAGTGAACATATAAAAGAGGAAAGAATAATGAAAGAAATAATCCGTAAAGGAGTAAAAAGCACTACTCCTAACCAAAACATAAACCTGATAATATTCTACAAAACCAAGAAGACTTCCGAACTCCTTATCAAAAACAGCCCGAAGCCGACGGAGAACCCTCTACAGCAGTCAAGCGTTGTATACATGTACACTTGCCCCCACGAAGGATGTAACCTTCATTGTAAGTACATAGGTATGACGTCGACCAAGCTGACGAGGCGTTTGACATGCCATCTTCAATCTGGTGCCCCTAGGAATCACATGAGACAAGCCCATGACATTACTCTAACAAGAGAAATGTTGAACAAGAATACTTGCATAATAGACAAAACCCAAGATTCAAGAAGATTACAAATTCTTGAGGCAATTCACATAAGAATAGAGCGACCTACCATGAACACCCAAATCACGGAACTATTTACTCTACCCACCATGAGAGTAAGGACAAGACAAGAACATATCGATGCCAACACAGAAGACAATGTCCAACATAACAGGCCAATTACACTGGATTAATCTTTGTGTTTAGATAGGAGATGCCTCGTATGGGCCAATACGCCTTCTGCAGCCCCTATGTTTATCCCTTATGTATCCCCCCATGTTTTTCACCTTCATTGTATTATCACCTGACCTAATGCGGGTATAAAATCAACTAGTATTGTAAGATCTGTTCACTTGAGAATGAACCATGGAGGTTCGAAACGTCGTGCAAATTATACTAATAAGTGTAATACACTCTATAGTATATCACTGCTTTTCTTCACCTTAAAAGTACGAAAATGAGTTTTGGAGAACTCCTATTCCAATTAAGCCCTGATGCTAAGAAAATAGTTAGAGGGATAGAAGCCCTAAACCAGAAAATAATAAATACAGAATATGCGGTCATATTCAATGAAACATGTTTGAAAGAAAACCTGCTGCCAGTATACACAAATATAAACCCACATGACCCAGCAGTCCGCAATACAGAGTTTACCTATAGGTATAGGCAAGAGCTCATTCGGCATCAACTAAACAAGAAGAAGGAAGCCCTCCAAACCTTTATAGAGCAGGCGGAGCATCTGTTAAACAAATGGACCCAGTACGACATCCCTATCCAACTCAAGCAAACCATCAACAGTGAACTATTTAACCTGAAACAACAACATAAAACTCTTGTAGAAACAAAGACACTCCGAAAGTTAACATCCCTAAACGGTGGACAGCTAAAAATCCCTCGTCCTAAAGATGGCTACTTTAACCTGACTTCTTATGATCTTACCCAGGACCAACGAGACATCTTAAATCTTGGTCTAAATTGTCAATTCTTATCTAAACCAAAGATGCATCAAAAACGCCTGGAAATCGAAATGCTTCTGGACGATATCCATAAGCTAGAAGACAACAAAAAAAGTCATCACCACTGACACACTTCAAGCTGAACTACTTGCAGAAGCAGGGAAAAAACGAGGAACATATTCATCTACAATCTTAACCCCACGACTCAAAGAAGCAGCGAAACAACTAAAAAATCTGAAAGACGTAACAATAAGAAAAGCCGACAAAACAGCAGCATATGTATTGATTCCTACCCATGAATACATGAACAAAATTAGCGACATCCTAAGTGACGACTCCAAATTTCAACGAATCACGAGGAACCCCGTAGAAGACCTTAAGCGGAAAGTAAACAAAACAATTACAGCAATCAACGCAAAGAAAGGTAGTGTGCATTTCAATAAACTTCAAGGCGACTATGGCTTAGGATATGCCTACGGCAATGTTAAGACGCATAAACCAGGTAACCCACTACGCCCTATAATCAGCCAAATACCAACCCCAACTTATCACGTGGCAAAGAAACTCAATGAACTCCTAACTCCATACACTCCAAGTATGTTTAGTCTACAATCATCAGCAGATTTCCTAGAATTGATCAAATCTACCCAGCCCGATGGAATCATCGCTTCCCTGGACGTTGAATCCCTTTTTACCAACGTCCCAGTCGACACAACCATAGGAATGATACTGGACAGAGTATACAGAGACGAGAGCACCCCCAAATTAGACATACCTGAGCCACACTTGAAAAGTCTTCTCGAAGCATGTACAAAGGAAGCCCCTTTCATCAGTCCACAAGGAGACATGTATTTACAAATAGACGGAGTAGCAATGGGCTCCCCCTTAGGAGTTTTATTTGCTAATTTTTATATGGGAACCATCGAAGATAGGGTCTTCAGTAGCAGACAAAAACCAACTGTATACTGCCGTTATGTAGATGACATATTCGTAATAGTAAAAGACTCAGATGAACTAATTGACCTAAAAAGACACCTAGAGAGAGAGTCAGTACTCCGATTTACACATGAAAATAGTGAAAATAACAGTCTGCCATTCTTGGATGTACTAATAACAAAAACAGGAACCTCTTTAAGCACCAACGTATATACCAAGCCCACCAACATAGGATTATGCCTGAACGGTAGAAGTGAGTGCCCCCAAAGGTACAAAACCAGTGTTCTCAATGCTTATATTCGTCGAGCGCTTACCCACTGCTCTGAATGGAGCAACGTGAGTAGAGAGTTTGAAAGAGTAACTCAGGTATTGGTGAACAACGGATATAGCAACGCGGAAATAAACGCTGCTATAAGAAGACACTTGGACCGTTGGTATAATTCAGAACCTAGAACAGAAACCACAACACCCCCAATAAAATTATATTACAAATCAACCTTGCACAGTGAACATATAAAAGAGGAAAGAATAATGAAAGAAATAATCCGTAAAGGAGTAAAAAGCACTACTCCTAACCAAAACATAAACCTGATAATATTCTACAAAACCAAGAAGACTTCCGAACTCCTTATCAAAAACAGCCCGAAGCCGACGGAGAACCCTCTACAGCAGTCAAGCGTTGTATACATGTACACTTGCCCCCACGAAGGATGTAACCTTCATTGTAAGTACATAGGTATGACGTCGACCAAGCTGACGAGGCGTTTGACATGCCATCTTCAATCTGGTGCCCCTAGGAATCACATGAGACAAGCCCATGACATTACTCTAACAAGAGAAATGTTGAACAAGAATACTTGCATAATAGACAAAACCCAAGATTCAAGAAGATTACAAATTCTTGAGGCAATTCACATAAGAATAGAGCGACCTACCATGAACACCCAAATCACGGAACTATTTACTCTACCCACCATGAGAGTAAGGACAAGACAAGAACATATCGATGCCAACACAGAAGACAATGTCCAACATAACAGGCCAATTACACTGGATTAATCTTTGTGTTTAGATAGGAGATGCCTCGTATGGGCCAATACGCCTTCTGCAGCCCCTATGTTTATCCCTTATGTATCCCCCCATGTTTTTCACCTTCATTGTATTATCACCTGACCTAATGCGGGTATAAAATCAACTAGTATTGTAAGATCTGTTCACTTGAGAATGAACCATGGAGGTTCGAAACGTCGTGCAAATTATACTAATAAGTGTAATACACTCTATAGTATATCACTTCTTTTCTTCACCTTAAAAGTACGAAAATGAGTTTTGGAGAACTCCTATTCCAATTAAGCCCTGATGCTAAGAAAATAGTTAGAGGGATAGAAGCCCTAAACCAGAAAATAATAAATACAGAATATGCGGTCATATTCAATGAAACATATATATATATATATATATATATATATATATATATATATATATATATATATATATATATATATATATATATATATATATATATATATGTCGTACCTAATAGCCAGAACGCACTTCTCAGCCTACTATGCAAGGCCTGATTTGCCTAATAAGCCAAGTTTTCATGAATAAATGTTTTTTCGACTACCTAACCTACCTTACCTAACCTAACCTAACTTTTTCTGCTACCTAACCGAACCTAACCTATAAAGATAGGTTAGGTTAGCTTAGGTAGGGTTGGTTAGGTTTGGTCATATATCTACGTTAATTTTAACTAAAATAAAAAAAAAATTGACCTCATACATAATGAAATGGGTAGCTTTATCATTTCATAAGAAAAAAATTAGAGAAAATATATTATTTCAAGAAAACTTGGCTTAATAGGCAAATCAGGCGTTGCATAGTAGGCTGAAAAGTGCATTCTGGCTACTAGGTACGACATATATATATATATTTCGTCACAATATATATATTGTGACGGTAACCTCTTTCAAGAGAGACTGAGCCTGCTCTTCCCTACATCATTACTTCGTTTAAGTACAAGATACTATATAGAAGATACGTCCACCAGTATCGCCAAACGTTTTGCCCAGGAAGCAAATCGTACCATGCACACCCTGACACCGGCTACAGCCGCCGTAACCAGCAAACTGCTCATCGTCCGCCTGCCTGTTGCTGATTGGCTGGTGTCTCGCCACACCTGCACTCACGCCACCACCAAGAGTCGACGTCTGGGCAGCAGCGCGCCGTACTCGTCAGAATATCTCTGTGCTCCTTGGAGTTGACATCTCTCGCTAGTAGACTAAGCCTTGGCTTTCGTGTACTAAGGGAGGTGGCAGCTTGAAGCCAGTATTCCAGCACCTCACTTATTTGCTATCACTATAATTTGCATTCTGGTCTTAGAGTAACTTTTCATTGCCAGTAATTATTCATATTATTTTGTTTGTTGACTTGTCCTGAATTTTATGAGATTGCCTTTATTCATGTCTTGTTTTCTAGAGTAATTAAAATTTCATTGTTTATACACTTTGTGTTTGTGTGTCTTCCCATTACCTTACCACAGACGAAAGGACAAACTTCTCTTTTTTTTGTTATGTGACGAGGCCCTGCCCCCAGCTTTTGAAACAGCCGAACACCAACGCTTTACCGTCACAATATATATATAAAAATACCTAGAATGGGTACAACCTCTGGTGCAAGTGTAGGGACCCATAGCCTCGGAGAAGAAAATAAAGAGTACTCAAAGAAGACCTTGTGGATCCTCACTGAACACCTTCATATTTTCTTCTCCTACCACCCCTATTCTTTTGATATGTGTGTATTTTTATCTAACTTTATTTGAAAATGTCTCTACACAAAAAAAGTTACAATATTGATTACATTGCAGGGTACAAGGCTGCTTGTCACAAGTTGAACAGCTCCTCCAGCTCCTCAGATGGTGGGCAGCAACCATGAATGCAGTGAGCATTTCCTCTCTGGATTGCCACACTAAGGCACTGAAAAAGAAAACTGGCAGCTCTAGGGGTCTCACGTTGTTTCGATTAGCTTAGACCCCAACTCCTTCAAAAAGCAAGCAGCACTTTTACCCCAAGCACCAAGTGTCTCTGAGGCAATGGGGACAAAATTGTAGTGGTGCTCAAGGTCTCTGTATTTACGTGACTTGGCCGCTTCCCGGAGATTGACAGCTCCTCCTGCTTGTGTAGCACTGAAGTCAACATAGGTATTGGCTAAAGTTGAAACGCAAGTGTAGTCCCACACCAACAGTCTACCATTTTTCCAGGGGTTCACCGTGATTCCGTCTTGGCGACCGACAGGCTCATCAGAGTTGCGGGACATTAGGTAACAGGGAGAAGGCTATGCCGTCCGTATCTGTCGGCCTCTGCCTCGCCGCAAAAACACCTGTATTCGGTGTGGATTGAGGCAGCGAGGCGGAAAGCCACGGCAATTCGGAGGGCCTGCGGTGTGAGACGGGTGCCGGTTGCTAACATTAGGGTTGCTAATAGGAAATCACCTTCAAGGGGAGCTGCTACAGCTCTACGTCGGGCAGTGTCATGTGGTGTTGCTGCAGCTTCTAGCAAAGTCGCAGCTTCTTGGTCGGCAATTGGGCGATCCCAGCTGGATTGCTTATGGGCTTCAGAAGGCGGTGGTTGGGGTGCTGGTCCTGCGATATATATATATATTAGTATACAAAGTCTTAGTCGACATGAACTTGAAACCGGCCATATACTGCAGGTATGTTGACAACATTTTTACACAGGTACCTGATGTCAGACATCTGCAGGAGCTGAAAGAGGCATTTGAGCAGAGTTCCGTGCTGAGTTTCACTTACGAGATGGAAAAGGATGGGAAGCTGCCCTTTCTAGATGTAACAGTCATGGAAAAGGGCGGAGGTTTCCACACTGCAGTCTACACTAAGGAAACAAACATAGGAATGTGCCTAAATGCCAACAGCGACTGCCCAGACAGGTACAAGAGGAGTGTTGTTAACGCATATGTCGACCATGCCCTCAGTCACAGCTCAGAATGGAAGCAAGTCGACGAAGAACTCTGTAGGGTAAGGCAGGTCCTAGTCAATAACGGCTTCTCCAATGGTTTCGTTGAAGACATCATAAGAAGGAAAGTGAAAAGCCATGCAACCTCTGAAGAGACAACTAACACAACACCTATACCCCCTATTAGATTATTTTACAGGAACTTCTTTTCCACAGCTCATAAAACGGAGGAAAGGGTCCTGAAAGATATTGTTAATAGAAACGTTATCCCTACAGACACAAATCAGAGGATACAACTGACGATTTACTATAAAACCAGAAAAACAGCCAGCCTACTCATGAGAAACTCTCCAGACACAAAACAGAACGCTTTAAAAGAGACTAACGACGTCTATGCCTTCAAATGCCCTCTTGGGGACTGTAAGCTCCAAAAAACCCAGTATATAGGCAAGACAACAACATCTCTTTCTAGGCGTTTAACGATGCATAAACAACAGGGCTCCATTAAGGAACATATAATCTCTTCCCACAACCAAACCATCGCCAGAGAAATCCTAGTAAACAACACAGAAATCATCGATAGATACAGCGATAGCAGGCGGCTTGACGTTTGCGAGGCACTACACATCAAGAAGTCAACACCAGCAATCAACAGCCAATTATTGCACAACTATATTCTACCCACCTCAAGACTCCGCTCCAATATAGAGCATCAAGAAATATGGACCAATAGGCTTTCTACAAACACTTCTATTCAATATCCATTGTTTCGTGTTCTGTCTTGTGTTGATGAAATTAATACCCTATTAATACTCTTGTTCTGTCTTGTGTTGATGAAATTAATACCCTATTAATGCCACATCTTGTTCTGTCTTGTGTTAATGCCACATCACCCCTTCCACCTCACTCAAATGTAGATATAAAATCGGAGATACGTAAGTTCTATTCAGTTGTGTATTTGTGAACTAAAGTCTTTGAAAATGTAATAAGTTTTACGAAACGCGCTCGTGTCGCGTCAGACTAGAAATAAAAATGAATTTTGGAGAATTGATTTTTGATTTACCTCCAACAGTGAAAAGAAATGTACGAAAGATTGAGAAAATTCGTGTTAGAATTATTAATCTTACTTTTTCGGTTATATTTAATAATATATGTCTACAGGAAAGACTGCTACCAAAATATACTAATATTAAAGCGCACGACCCAGCAGCAAGGAATCAAGCCTTCACGATAAAATATCGCCAGGATCTGATTCGTGATCAGATATACAAGGCAGAGAATGAAATCAAAGACAACAAAACGCAACTACTTCATGCTACAAACGAGTGGAGAAATAGCAACATCGACGAAAGTATCCGTACCCGCATTGAACAACACCTCGACATCCTCACAGACCAACATCACCTCAGCACTGAAACAAGGATTATCAAGAAACTAACAACATTATATGGAGGACCTATGGCAATTCCACGACCAAGAGATGGCTTCCTGAACCTTGCAGGAATTAACCTCACTGAGGACCAAGTCACTCTCCTAAATCTGGGCATAAACTGTCATGTTATGTCCAGACCGAGTGAGATGGCCCGGAAAGTAGAGTTGGAAATTCTGTTGGACGACATATTCGACCTCGAGACACAAAAGAAGGTCACTACCAAAGATACCTTACAAGCAGAACTTATTGCAGAAGGAGGAAAGAATCGAGGCAATTACAGAAGCACCATACTGTCCCCCGAGCTTAAAGCGGCAGCTAAAAGCCTTCGTGAGAACAAGGAGATAGTTGTCAGGAGAGGTGACAAGTCGCCAATATATGTCATTCTTAAAAAAGACGAATATCTGGCGAAAATGAACATCATACTCTCTGACCAAACTAAGTTCCAAAAGGTAACGAAGGACACTACAGCCGAATTAAAAGCAAAGGTCAACAAACTGATCGAAACTGTGAAGGCCAAGAAATCCGGACTCCACCTGCCAAAGATCATTGGAGAATATAAACCTGGATATGCGTATGGAAATGTCAAGACACACAAGCCTGGAAACCCACTTCGGCCAATCATTAGCCAGATACCCACACCCACGTACAGACTGGCGAAGCGACTCAACGGCCTGCTGACTCCTTATGTTCCTTGCGCCTTCAGCCTGAAGTCTCCAAAGGAATTTGTTGACTTACTGCGGGGCACACGGGCCACAGGGATAAGAGCCTCATTGGACGTAGAATCGCTGTTTACCAACGTACCTGTGGACGAGACAATCGGAATGATAGCCGACAGAGTGTATCGTGATCCAGCCTGTACTCCTCTTGACATACCAGAAAATATTCTGAGGAAACTACTCCAAGCTTGTACTAAAGAGGCACTCTTCTTGAGCCCGGATGGGCACATGTATAAGCAAGTAGATGGGGTCGCCATGGGTTCTCCCCTAGGTGTCCTGTTTGCAAACTTCTACATGGGTACCATCGAGCAAAAAGTCTTAGTCGACATGAACTTGAAACCGGCCATATACTTCAGGTATGTTGACGACATTTTTACACAGGTACCTGATGTCAGACATCTGCAGGAGCTGAAGGAGGCATTTGAGCAGAGTTCCGTGCTGCATTTCACTTACGAGATGGAAAAGGATGGGAAGCTGCCCTTTCTAGATGTAACAGTCATGGAAAAGGGCGGAGGTTTCCACACTGCAGTCTACACCAAGGAAACAAACATAGGAATGTGCCTAAATGCCAACAGCGACTGCCCAGACAGGTACAAGAGGAGCGTTGTTAACGCATATGTCGACCGTGCTCTCAGCCACAGCTCAGAATGGAAGCAAGTCGACGAAGAACTCTGTAGGGTAAGGCAGGTCCTAGTCAATAACGGCTTCTCCAATGGTTTCGTCGAAGACATCATAAGAAGGAAAGTGAAAAGCCATGCAACCTCTGAAGAGACAACTAACACAACACCTATACCCCCTATTAGATTATTTTACAGGAACTTCTTTTCCACAGCTCATAAAACGGAGGAAAGGGTCCTGAAAGATATTGCTAATAGAAACGTTATCCCTACAGACAAAAATCAGAGGATACAACTGACGATTTACTATAAAACCAGAAAAATGGCCAGCCTACTCATGAGAAACTCTCCAGACACAAAACAGAACGCTTTAAAAGAGACTAGCGTCGTCTATGCCTTCAAATGCCCACTTGGGGACTGTAAGCTCCAAAAAACCCAGTATATAGGCAAGACAACAACATCTCTTTCTAGGCGTTTAACGATGCATAAGCAACAGAGCTCCATTAAGGAACATATAATCTCTTCCCACAACCAAACCATCGCCAGAGAAATCCTAGTAAACAACACAGAAATCATCGATAGATACAGCGATAGCAGGCGGCTTGACGTTTGCGAGGCACTACACATCAAGAAGTCAACATCAGCAATCAACAGCCAATTATTGCACAACTATATTCTACCCACCTCAAGACTCCGCTCCAATATAGAAGCATCAAGAAATATGGACCAATAGGCTTTCTACAAACACTTCTATTCAATATCCATTGTTTCGTGTTCTGTCTTGTGTTGATGAAATTAATACCCTATTAATACCCTTGTTCTGTCTTGTGTTGATGAAATTAATACCCAATTAATACCACATTTTGTTCTGTCTTGTGTTAATGCCACATCACCCCTTCCACCTCACTCAAATGTAGATATAAAATCGGAGATACGTAAGTTCTATTCAGTTGTGTATTTGTGAACTAAAGTCTTTGAAAATGTAATAAGTTTTACGAAACGCGCCCGTGTCGCGTCAGACTAGAAAAAAAATGAATTTTGGAGAATTGATTTTTGATTTACCTCCAACAGTGAAGCGTAATGTACGAAAGATTGAGAAAATTCGTGTTAGAATTATTAATCTTACTTTTTCGGTCATATTTAATAATATATGTCTACAGGAAAGACTGCTACCAAAATATACTAATATATATATATATATATATATATATATATATATATATATATATATATATGCGAACAAGCCTGAATGGTCCCCAGGACAATATGCAACTGAAAACTCACACCCCAGAAGTGACTCGAACCCATACTCCCAGGAGCCACGCAACTGGTATGTACAAGACGCCTTAATCCACTTGACCATCACGACCGGACAAAATGAGGTGATAGCCGAGGCTATTTGAACCACCCCACCGCCGGCACTCGGATAGTAATCTTGGGCATAGCATTTTACCAAATCACCTCATTCTTTGGGGCACACGTGAGGAACACAAATGCGAACAAGCCTGAAAGGTCCCCAGGACAATATGCAACTGAAAACTCACACCCCAGAAGTGACTCGAACCCATACTCCCAGGAGCCACGCAACTGGTATGTACAAGACGCCTTAATCCACTTGACCATCACGACCGGACAAAATGAGGTGATAGCCGAGGCTATTTGAACCACCCCACCGCCGGCACTCGGATAGTAATTCAGGCTTGTTCGCATTTGTGTTCCTCACGTGTGCCCCAAAGAATGAGGTGATTTGGTAAAATGCTATGCCCAAGATTACTATCCGAGTGCCGGCGGTGGGGTGGTTCAAATAGCCTTGGCTATCACCTCATTTTGTCCGGTCGTGATGGTCAAGTGGATTAAGGCGTCTTGCACATACCAGTTGCGTGGCTCCTGGGAGTATGGGTTCGAGTCACTTCTGGGGTGTGAGTTTTCAGTTGCATATTGTCCTGGGGACCATTCAGGCTTGTTCGCATTTGTGTTCCTCACGTGTGCCCCAAAGAATGAGGTGATTTGGTAAAATGCTATGCCCAAGATTACTATCCGAGTGCCGGCGGTGGGGTGGTTCAAATAGCCTCGGCTATCACCTCATTTTGTCCGGTCGTGATGGTCAAGTGGATTAAGGCGTCTTGTACATACCAGTTGCGTGGCTCCTGGGAGTATGGGTTCGAGTCACTTCTGGGGTGTGAGTTTTCAGTTATATATATATATATATATATATATATATATATATATATATATATATATATATATATATATATATATATATATACTGCAGGTATGTTGACGACATTTTTACACAGGTTCCTGATGTCAGACATCTGCAGGAGCTGAAGGAGGCATTTGAGCAGAATTCTGTGTTGCGTTTCACTTACGAGGTGGAGAAGGATGGGAAGCTGCCCTTTCTAGATGTAACAGTCGTGGAAAGGAGCGGAGTTTTTCACACTGCAGTCTACACAAAGGAAACAAACATAGGAATGTGCCTGAATGCCAAAAGTGACTACCCAGACAGGTCAAGAGGAGTGTTGTTAACGCTTATGTCGACCGTGCTCTCAGCCACAGCTAAGAATGGAAGCAAGTCGACGAAGAACTCTGTAGGGTAAGGCAGGTCCTAGTCAAAAACGGCTTCTCCAATGGTTTCGTCGAAGACATCATAAGAAGGAAAGTGAAACGCCATGCAACCTCTGAAGAGACAACTAACACAACACCTATACCCCCTATAAGACTATTTTACAGGAACTTCTTTTCCACAGCGCATAAAACGGAGGAAAGGGTCCTGAAAGATATTGTCAGTAGAAACGTTATCCCTACAGACAAAAATCAGAAGATACAACAGACAATTTACTATAAAACCAAAAAAACGGCCAGCCTACTCATGAGAAACTCTCCAGACACAAAGCAGAACGCTTTAAAAGAGACCAACGTCGTTTATGCCTTCAAATGCCCTCTTGGGGATTGTAAGCCTCAGAAAACTCAGTATATAGGCAAGACAACAACATCTCTTTCCAGGCGTTTAACGATGCATGAGCAACAGGGCTCCATTAAGGTACATATAGCCTCTACATAAAACCAAACCATCACCAGAGAAATCTTAGCAAACAACACAGAAATCATCAATAGATACAACGATAGCAGGCGGCTCGACGTCTGCGAGGCACTACACATCAAGAAGTCAACACCAGCAATCAACAGCCAATTAATGCACAACTATATTCTACCCACTTCAAGACTCTGCTCCAATATAGAAGCATCAAGAAATATGGGCCAATAAAAATAGGCCTTCTGCAGTTACCTACCTTTAATACCTGTTTGTATTTCATTGTTTCGTGTTCTGTCTTGTGTTAAAAGTTTATTTTCACCTCATCCACAACTATTGTAACATGTCACTTCACCCAAATGTAGGTGTAAAAACTTAAAAGATGTTTAAGCTCTATTCAGTTAAAGTTGTGTGTGTGTGTGTGTAAACTAAAGTCTTAGAAAATGTAATAAGTTTTACGAAACGCGCTCAAGTGTCGCATCAGACTAGAAATAAAAGTGAATTTTGGAGAATTGATCTTTGGATTACCACAGTAATCCAAAGGATTACCATCAACAGTGAAAAGTGGATTGATGGTGGATTACCATCAACAGTGAAAAGAAACGTAAGATAGATCGAGAAAATTCGTGTTAGAATTATTAATCTTACTTTTTCGTTCATATTTAATAATATATATATATATATATATATATATATATATATATATATATATATATATATATATATATATATATATATATATGTCGTACCTAATAGCCAGAACGCACTTCTCAGCCTACTATGCAAGGCCCGATTTGCCTAATAAGCCAAGTTTTCCTCAATTAATATATTTTCTCTAATTTTTTTCTTATGAAATGATAAAGCTACCCATTTCATTATGTTTGAGGTCAATTTTTTTTATTGGAGTCAAAATTAACGTAGATATATGACCGAACCTAACCAACCCTGCCTAACCTAACCTAACCTATCATTATCGGTTAGGTTAGGTTAGGTAGCCGAGAAAGTTAGGTTAGGTTAGGTTAGGTAGGTTAGGTAGTCGAAAAACAATTAATTCATAAAAACTTGGCTTATTAGGCAAATTGGGCCTTGCATAGTAGGCTGAGAAGTGTGTTCTGGCTACTAGGTACGACATATATATATATATATATATATATGTCGTACCTAGTAGCCAGAACGCACTTATCAGCCTACTATGCAAGGCCCGATTTGCCTAATAAGCCAAGTTTTCATGAATTAATATATTTTCTCTAATTTTTTTCTTATGAAATGATAAAGCTACCCATTTCATTATGTATGAGGTCAATTTTTTTTAATGGAGTTAAAATTAACGTAGATATATGACCGAACCTAACCAACCCTACCTAACCTAACCTAACCTATCTTTATAGGTTAGGTTCGGTTAGGTAGCAGAAAAAGTTAGGTTAGGTTAGGTTAGGTAGGTTAGGTAGTCGAAAAAACATTAATTCATGAAAACTTGGCTTATTAGGCAAATCGGGCATTGCATAGTAGGCTGATAAGTGTGTTCTGGCTACTAGGTACGACATATATATATATATATATATATATATATATATATATATATATATATATATATATATATATATATATATATATATATATATATATATATATATATGTCGTACCTAGTAGCCAGAACGCACTTCTCAGCCTACTATGCAAGGCCCAATTTGCCTAATAAGCCAAGTTTTCATGAATTAATTGTTTTTCGGCTACCTAACCTACCTAACCTAACCTAACCTAAATTTTTCGGCTACCTAACCTAACCTAACCTATAAAGATAGGTTAGGTTAGGTTAGGTAGGGTTGGTTAGGTTCGGTCATATATCTACGTTAATTTTAACTCCAATAAAAAAAATTGACCTCATACATAATGAAATGGGTAGCTTTATCATTTCATAAGAAAAAAATTTGAGAAAATATATTAATTCTTGAAAACTTGGCTTATTAGGCAAATCGAGCCTTGCATAGTAGGCTGAGAAGTGCGTTCTGGCTACTAGGTACGACATATATATATATATATATATATATATATATATATATATATATATATATATATATATATATATATATATATATATATATATATATGTCGTACCTAGTAGCCAGAACGCACTTCTCAGCCTACTATGCAAGGCCCGATTTGCCTAATAAGCCAAGTTTTCATGAACTAATGCTTTTTCGACTACCTAACCTACCTAACTTAACGTAACCTAACATTTTCGGCTACCTAACCTAACCTAACCTATAAAGATAGGTTAGGTTAGGTTAGGTAGGGTTCGTTAGGTTCGGTCATATTTCTACGTTAATTTTAACTCCAATAAAATTTTTTTAACCTCATACATAATGAAATGGGTAGCTTTATCACTTCATAAGAAAAAAAATTAGAGAAAATATATTAATTCATGAAAACTTGGCTTATTAGGCAAATCGGGCCTTGCAAAGTAGGCTGAGAAGTGCGTTCTGGCTACTAAGTACGACATATATATATATATATATATATATATATATATATATATATATATATATATATATATATATATATATATATATATATATATATATATATATATATATACAATGAAATGAGTAGCTTTATCATTTCATAGGAAAAAAAATAGATAAAATGTATATTAATTCATGAAAACTTGGCTTATTAGGCAAATCGGGCCTTGCATAGTAGGCCGAGAAGTGCGTTCTGGCTACTAGGTACGACATTATATATATATATATATATATATATATATATATATATATATATATGTCGTACCTAGTAGCCAGAACTCACTTCTCAGCCTACTATTCAAGGCCCGATTTGCCTAATAAGCCAAGTTTTCCTGAATTAATATATTTACTATAATTTTTTTCTTATGAAATGATAAACCAACCCTTATCTCTATGTATGAGGTCAATTTTTTTTATTGGAGTTAAAATTAACGTAGCTATATGACCGAACCTAACCAACCCTACCTAACCTAAACTAAATTTATAGGTAAGGTTAGGTTAGGTAGCCAAAAAAAGCTAGGTTAGGTTAGGTTAGGTAGGTTAGGTAGACGAAAAAACATTAATTCATGAAAACTTGGCTTATTAGGCAAATCAGGCCTTGAATAGTAGGCTGAGAAGTGCGTTCTGGCTATTAGGTACGACATATATATATATATATATATATATATATATATATATATATATATATATATATATATATATATATATATATATATATATATATGTCGTACCTAGTAGCCAGAACTCACTTCTCAGCCTACTATTCAAGGCCCGATTTGCCTAATAAGCCAAGTTTTCCTGAATTAATATATTTACTATAATTTTTTTCTTATGAAATGATAAAGCAACCCTTTTCTCTATGTATGAGGTCAATTTTTTGTTATTGGAGTTAAAATTAACGTAGATATATGACCGAACCTAACCAACCCTACCTAACCTAACCTAACCTATATTTATAGGTAAGGTTAGGTTAGGTAGCCAAAAAAGCTAGGTTAGGTTAGGTTAGGTAGGTTAGGTAGACGAAAAAACATTAATTCATGAAAACTTGGCTTATTAGGCAAATCGGGCCTTGATTAGTAGGCTGAGAAGTGCGTTCTGGCTATTAGGTACGACATATATATATATATATATATATATATATATATATATATATATATATATATATATATATATATATATATATGTCGTACCTAGTAGCCAGAACTCACTTCTCAGCCTACTATGCAAGGCCCGATTTGCCTAATAAGCCAAGTTTTCCTGAATTAATATATTTTCTATAATTTTTTTCTCATGAAATGATAAAGCTGCCCTTTTCACTATGTATGAGGTCAATTTTTTTTTATTGGAGTTAAAATTAACGTAGATATATGACCGAACCTAACCAACCCTACCTAACCTAACCTAATCTATCTTTATAGGTAAGGTTAGGTTAGGTAGCCAAAAAAAGCTAGGTTAGGTTAGGTTAGGTAGGTTAGGTTGTCGAAAAAACATTAATTCATGAAAACTAGGCTTATTAGGCAAATCGGGCCTTGCATAGTAGGCTGAGAAGTGAGTTCTGGCTACTAGGTACGACATATATATATATATATATATATATATATATATATATATATATATAGGTACGACATATATATGTCGTACCTATAGGTACGAGGTAGGACATATATATATATACATATATATAGGTACGACATATATATATATATATATATATATATATATATATATATATATATATATATATATATATATATATATGTCGTACCTAGTAGCCAGAACTCACTTTTCAGCCTACTATTCAAGGCCCGATTTGCCTAATAAGCCAAGTTTTCCTGAATTAATATATTTACTATAATTTTTTTCTTATGAAATGATAAAGCAACCCTTTTCTCTATGTATGAGGTCAATTTTATTTTATTGGAGTTAAAATTAACGTAGATATATGACCGAACCTAACCAACCCTACCTAACCTAACCTAACCTATATTTATAGGTAAGGTTAGGTTAGGTAGCCAAAAAAAGCTAGGTTAGGTTAGGTTAGGTAGGTTAGGTAGACGAAAAAACATTAATTCATGAAAACTTGGCTTATTAGGCAAATCGGGCCTTGAATAGTAGGCTGAGAAGTGCGTTCTGGCTATTAGGTACGACATATATATATATATATATATATATATATATATATATATATATATATATATATATATATATATCGTACCTAGTAGCCAGAACGCACTTCTCAGCCTACTATGCAAGGCCCGATTTGCCTAATAAGCCAAGTTTTCCTGAAATAATATATTTTCTCTATTTTTTTTCTTATGAAATGATAAAGCTACCCATTTCAATATGTATGAGGTCATTTTTTTTTATTGCAGTTAAAATTAACGTAGATATATGACCGAACCTAACCAACCCTACCTAACCTAACCTAACCTATCTTTATAGGTTAGGTTAGGTTAGGAAGCCGAAAAAGTTAGGTTAGGTTAGGTTAGGTAGGTTAGGTTGTCGAAAAAACATTAATTCATGAAAACTTGGCTTATTAGGCAAATCGGGCCTTGCATAGTAGGCTGAGAAGTGCGTTCTGGCTACTAGGTACGACACATATATATATATATATATATATATATATATATATATATATATATATATATATATATATATATATATATATGTCGTACCTAGTAGCCAGAACTCACTTCTCAGCCTACTATGCGAGGCCCGATTTGCCTAATAAGCCAAGTTTTACTGAATTAATATATTTTCTCTAATTTTTTTCTTATGAAATGATAAAGCTACCCATTTCATTATGTATGAGGTCAATTTTTTTTTATTGGAGTTAAAATTAACGTAGATATATGACCGAACCTAACCAACCCTACCTAACCTAACCTAACCTATCTTTATAGGTTAGGTTAGATTAGGTAGCCGAAAACGTTAGGTTAGGTTAGGTTAGGTAGGTTAGGTAGTCGAAAAACAATTATTTCATGAAAACTTGGCTTATTAGGCAAATTGGGCCATGAATAGTAGGCTGATAAGTGCGTTCTGGCTACTAGGTACGACATATATATATATATATATATATATATTATTCATTGTATATATATATATTATATTATTTCATTGTATATATATATATATATATATATATATATATATATATATATATATATATATATATATATATATACATATATATAGGTTAGGTTAGGTAGGTTAGGTTGTCGAAAAAAACATTAATTCATGAAAACTTGGCTTATTAGGCAAATCGGGCCTTGCATAGTAGGCTGAGAAGTGCGTTCTGGCTACTAGGTACGACACATATATATATATATATATATATATATATATATATATATATATATATATATATATATATATATATATATATACATATATATATATATATACATATATATATATATATACATATATATATTTATATATATATATATATATATATGTCGTACCTAATAGCCAGAACTCACTTCTCAGCCTACTATGCAAGGCCCGATTTGCCTAATAAGCATAGTTTTCCTGAATTAATATATTTTCTCTATTTTTTTTCTTATGAAATGATAAAGCTACCCATTTCATTATGTATGAGGTCAATTGTTTTTTATTGGAGATAAAATTAAAGTAGATATATGACCGAACCTAACCAACCCTACCTAACCTAACCTAACCTATCTTTATAGGTTAGGTTAGGTTAGGTAGCCGAAAAAGTTAGGTTAGGTTAGGTTAGGTAGGTTAGGTCGTCGAAAAACAATTAATTCATGAAAACTTGGCTTATTAGGCAAATCAGGCCTTGCATAGTAGGCTGAGAAGTGAGTTCTGGCTACTAGGTACGACATATATATATATATGTCGTACCTAGTAGCCAGAACTCACTTCTCAGCCTACTATTCAAGGCCCGATTTGCCTAATAAGCCAAGTTTTCCTGAATTAATATATTTACTATAATTTTTTTCTTATGAAATGATAAAGCAACCCTTTTCTCTATGTATGAGGTCAATTTTTTTTATTGGAGTTAAAATTAACGTAGATATATGACCGAACCTAACCAACCCTACCTAACCTAACCTAACCTATATTTATAGGTAAGGTTAGGTTAGGTAGCCAAAAAAAGCTAAGTTAGGTTAGGTTAGGTAGGTTAGGTAGACGAAAAAACATTAATTCATGAAAACTTGGCTTATTAGGCAAATCGGGCCTTGAATAGTAGGCTGAGAAGTGAGTTCTGGCTACTAGGTACGACATATATATATATATATATATATATATATATATATATATATATATACATATATATACATATATATATATATATATATATATATATATATATATATATATATATATAAATATATATATATATATATATATGTCGTACCTAGTAGCCAGAACGCACTTCTTGGCCTACTATGCAAGGCCCGTTTTGCTCAATAAGCCAAGTTTTCCTGAATTAATATATTTTCTCTTATTTTTTTTTTATGAAATGATAAAGCTATCCATTTGATTACGTATGAGGTCAATTTTTATTATTGGAGTTAAAATTAACGTAGATATATGACCGAACCTAACCAACCCTACCTAACCTAACCTAACCTATCTTTATAGGTTAGGTTAGGTTAGGTAGCCGAAAAAGTTAGGTTAGGTTAGGTTAGGTAGGTTAGGTAGTCGAAAAACAATTAATTCATGAAAACTTGGCTTATTAGGCAAATCGAGCCTTGCATAGTAGGCCGAGAAGTGCGTTCTGGCTACTAGGTACGACATATATATATATATATATATATATATATATATATATATATATATATATATATATATATATATATATATATATATATGTCGTACCTAATAGCCAGAACGCACTTCTCAGCCTACTATTCAAGGCCCGATTTGCCTAATAAGCCAAGTTTTCATGAATTAATATTTTTTCGTCTACCTAACCTACCTAACCTAACCTAACCTAGCTTTTTTTGGCTACCTAACCTAACCTTACCTATAAATATAGGTTAGGTTAGGTTAGGTAGGGTTGGTTAGGTTCGGTCATATATCTACGTTAATTTTAACTCCAATAAAAAAAAATTGACCTCATACATAGAAAAAAGGGTTGCTTTTTCATTTCATAAGAAAAAAATTATAGTAAATATATTAATTCAGGAAAACTTGGCTTATTAGGCAAATCGGGCCTTGAATAGTAGGCTGAGAAGTGAGTTCTGGCTACTAGGTACGACATATATATATATATATATATATATATATATATATATATATATATATATATATATATATATATATATATATATATATATATATATATATATATATATATATAAATGTCGTACCTAGTAGCCAGAACGTCGTACTCGGCCTACTATGCAAGGCCCGATTTGCCTAAGAAGCCAAGTTTTCTTGAATTAATTATTTTTCGACTACCTAACCTACCTAGCCTAACCGAACCTAACTTTTTCGGCTACCTAACCTAACCTAACCTATAAAGATAGGTTAGGTTAGGTTAGGTAGGGTTGGTTAGGTTCGGTCATATATCTACGTTAATTTTAACTTCAATAAAAAAAAGTTGTCCTCAAACAAAATGAAATGGGTAGCTTTATCATTTCATAAGAAAAAAAAGAGAGAAAATATATTATTTCTGGAAAATTTGGCTTATTAGGCAAATCGGGCCTTGCATAGTAGGCTGAAAAGTGCGTTCTGGCTACTAGGTACGACATATATATATATATATATATATATATATATATATATATATATATATATATATATATATATATATATATGTCGTACCTAGTAGCCAGAACTCACTTTTTGGCCTACTATTCAAGGCCCGATTTGCCTAATAAGCCAAGTTTTCATGAATTAATTGTTTTTCGACTACCTAACCTACCTAACCTAACCTAACCTAACTTTTTCGGCTACCTAACCAAACCTAACCTATAAAGATAGGTTAGGTTAGGTTAGGTAGGGTTGGTTAGGTTCGGTCATATATCTACGTTAATTTTAACTCCAATAAAAAAAATTGACCTCATACATAATGAAATAGGTAGCTTTATCATTTCATAAGAAAAAAATTAGAAAAAATATATTAATTCAGGAAAACTTGGCTTATTAGGCAAATCGGGCCTTGAATAGTAGGCCAAAAAGTGAGTTCTGGCTACTAGGTACGACATATATATATATATATATATATGTCGTACCTAATAGCCAGAACGCACTTCTCAGCCTACTATTCAAGGCCCGATTTGCCTAATAAGCCAAGTTTTCATGAATTAATGTTTTTTCGTCTACCTAACCTAACCTAACATAGCTTTTTTTGGCTACCTAACCTAACCTTACCTATAAATATAGGTTAGGTTAGGTTAGGTAGGGTTGGTTAGGTTCGGTCATATATCTACGTTAATTTTAACTCCAATACAAAAAAATTGACCTCATACATAGAGAAAAGGGTTGCTTTATCATTTCATAAGAAAAAAATTATAGTAAATATATTAATTCAGGAAAACTTGGCTTATTAGGCAAATCGGGCCTTGAATAGTAGGCTGAGAAGTGAGTTCTGGCTACTAGGTACGACATATATATATATATATATATATATATATATATATATATATATATATATATATATATATATATATATATATATATATATATATATATATATATATATATATATGTTGTACCTAGTAGCCAGAACGCATTTCTCATTTTATATAAATATATATATATATATATGTCGTACCTAATAGCCAGAACGCACTTCTCAGCCTACTATTCAAGGCCCGATTTGCCTAATAAGCCAAGTTTTCATGAATTAATGTTTTTTCGTCTACCTAACCTACCTAACCTAACCTAACATAGCTTTTTTTGGCTACCTAACCTAACCTTACCTATAAATATAGGTTAGGTTAGGTTAGGTAGGGTTGGTTAGGTTCGGTCATATATCTACGTTAATTTTAACTCCAATACAAAAAAATTGACCTCATACATAGAGAAAAGGGTTGCTTTATCATTTCATAAGAAAAAAATTATAGTAAATATATTAATTCAGGAAAACTTGGCTTATTAGGCAAATCGGGCCTTGAATAGTAGGCTGAGAAGTGAGTTCTGGCTACTAGGTACGACATATATATATATATATATATATATATATATATATATATATATATATATATATATGTTGTACCTAGTAGCCAGAACGCATTTCTCAGCCTACTATGCAAGACCTGATTTGCCTAATAAGCCAAGTTTTTATGAATTAATGTTTTTTCGACTACCTAACCTAACTTTTTCGGCTACCTAACCTAACCTAACCTCTAAAGATAGGTTAGGTTAGGTTAGGCAGGGTTGGTTAGGTTCTGTCATATATCTACGTTAATTTTAACTCAAATAAAAAAAAATTTACCTCATGCATAATGAAATGGGTAGCTTTAACATTTCATAAGAAAAAAATTAGAGAAAATATATTAATTCAGGAAAACTTGACTTATTAGGCAAATTGGGGCTTGCATAGTAGGCCGAGTACGACGTTCTGGCTACTAGGTACGACATATATATATATAAATATATATATATATATATATATATATATATATATATATATATATATATTGTGACAATAATCTCCTTCAAGAGATTGAGCCTGCTCTTCCCTCCACAAACACGTCGTTGAAATTATATAAAACGACTATGGAAGACATGTCCAACAACAACAACAACACCAGCAAGGCTTGCCAGGGTGAGCAAAACATATGCAGCCAGCCACCTGTTCGGACTCAAACCACCAAACTACATGTTGATCGCTACCGGCTCCGCTGATTGGTCGCCGGTCTGGCTGCACCTGCACTCGCCCCCCCATACTACTTGATGTCTGGGGTCGCCCCAACCTCCTACCTTAGAATGTTCAGTGCTCTCGTTGTTACCACTCCTCCCGGCTAGACGCTAGCGTGTACTGAGGGAAGTGGTAGCTTAAGCCAATATTCCAGCACCTCCCATTTACTTGTATATTGCACTTCTTGTTATTTTGTCTTAACGTAACTCTTCATTGTGTCATTTAAGTATTCTTATTATTTTGATTGATTTTATTATAAGAATTTGTTTGTGCATTTTATTCATGTTTTGATTTAATTAACGTAATTAAAATTTCATTGTTAAAGTTTACTTGTGTTTTGTGTGTCTTCTCCTTACCTTACCACAGACGAAGTTCCAGTTTTTTCTATTTTTTTTTATAACTATGTGACGAGGCCATACCCCTAGCCTTAAACAGCCGAACACCAACGCGTTACCGTCACAAGTTATATGGGGACCTGTCCTAGGAGCTTCACTCAGGTACTGGTGCCAAGTGGTAATTTATGGTAAGCGTATTTAACTTTGTTAACGTAGCTTTACTATTTTTCATATTCAATTTCATTTTTTATAAGGTGCGGTGTATTGTGCATTACGAGAGTAACATATAGTGAAGGTGAGACAACTTTGGATTACGTGGTGACTGTAGGCCTCAGTCATACTCTTAATTGGTCATCTCTCCCTCCTTGTTATTACTCGTATTTACCATCTATGTCCCTTGAATATTTCTCATTCTGACAGATCATCATATTGGTACCCTGGTACTGTGGTCTGCCCCGGGTCAAGAGTACCCAATCTTCTGCAATCTGACTGTAGGAGGACAAAGAGGGCCATAGTTCCTCTAGCTCGAACTTTAGTTGCTGAATTGGGACCTCAGCAGCAGTTCTCGTCACAAGTTGACACCTCGCACCCCTACACGTCAGTCAGAGATGATGATACCTACAACGGTAGGGAATTAGCTTATTTTTTCAGAGCACAAAAGTTCGCTAATTCTGTAAGTATCATATTAAATTCAGTAGGAAAAACTTGCTTTATGTCCTATAGAGACTTGGCAAGGTATGCCTACATCCTTGGACTACCAATTTTACTTTTGAAGCATTTAACTGTTTCATTTGTTCTCGAAACTTTGTTTCATTTGTTAGTAGGATTTTCTTGCCCTTATTCTCTTACATGAGTACCGGGTACAAGATTTCCTGCGCCCTTGATTTAATTTAATCATTTAACATCTTTCACTTAACGTTAATTGTTAAAGATCACACAGGATAGGTACCAGTTGCCACGTTGTCCTGTTTCTGACATTTCACTATTGAATATTCGTGTACCTTTATTTGCTAATTTCACCATGTTTCGTCTCCAAACTTTCCGTGCAAATCCAGCAGGTGAAATAGGGACTTTAAGTCGTGCCAAGAGGACTGAATTACAAACTCTTGCACATGAGTATCAACTAGAAGTTCCCTACCAAGCCAACAAAAATGACCTACACAACCTGTTGCTGGATTACTATTTAGAGCAAGGTAAGATAGACTCTGAAACTCATGAAACTTACTATATTGCAGAGAAAACTGACTTGGCAACGATGAAACTTAAACTAGAGCTGGCCAAGATTGAACGTGAGCAGCAAAGAGAAGCAGCTGCCATACGGAGGGAAGAACAAGAACGCGAAGCTGCTTTGAGGAGGGAAGAACAAGAACGAGAAATCACCCTCAGAGAACGCGAAGCTGCTTTGAGGAGAGAAGAACACGAACGTGGACTCGCCCTCCACGAACGTGAGGTCGCCTTGCTCCATGAACGTGAGAGAGTACAGCTTGAAACAAAACAACGCGAGTTGGAAATACAACGCGAACATGACAAGCAACAAGCGACTCTGGCTCTAGAGTGTCGTCAACGCGAAATCGCCTTGGAAACTTCACACTTCACTCAACGCCAGCAAGCTACTGCCAATCTTCCCGTCAGTTTTAATATATCACATGCAAGTAAGTTAATGCCATCCTTTGTAGAAGCAGAAGTTGATGTGTTTTTCACCACCTTTGAAACCCTTGCTAATCAACTCAGTTGGCCTGTCGACCAATGGGCCACACTTCTCAGAGTCCATCTTACAGGTAGAGCTGCAGTCACACTCAGTACTTTGGCGTCTGAGAATGACTACTACACTCTGAAACAAGCAGTGTTGGACGCCTACCTACTTTCCACAGAAAGTTATAGAAGGAAATTCCGTGACCACCTGAAGGCAAGTACCACTACCTTCCTTGAGTTTGCTAACACGAAACGGAGGTATTTCATGAAATGGCTGGAAGCAGCACATGTCTCTACTTTTACAGAACTCGTCAACCTGATGCTTGTTGAAGAATTCTTGAGACGTGTGCCACCTCCTGTCCGCCTCTACTTAGCAGATAAAGAAGAAACCGACTACCTGAAGTGTGCTAAGTCGGCTGACACTTACAGCCTCATCCACCGGCTGACACCCGAACCATCCTCCAGTAAGAAGTCGTGGTACAGTTACGAGAAGGTGAGCCCCGATCAAGCTGGTTCACAACTGTACTGCAAGTATTGTAGACTCTATGGACATACCATAGACAAGTGTGGTAAGTCTCAATACAAGGGAACCACTGACCAACAACGACCCAAACCAACTCCTCCTAAGTCCGGTAAGCCTGTGATGAATGTTGGTGTTGATGTTAATGATCTTTCTCTTTTCAGTAACCACCTGTATACTGGAACTGTCTCTGCCAACGGTTCAAATCCGGAGGGACGTTTCAAATTGAAGATCTTGAGGGACACAGCGGCTCTACAATCGATCATCTTGAAGTCGGCTGTGCCCAACATAGTCTACACCGGGGAAACAGTCTTCATCACTGACCTCACTGCTACCACTCCATACCCTCTCGCCAGAGTCCACCTGGATTGTCCCTACGTGAACGGGGAAGTCCAAGTCGCCGTCAGGGAAAAGCCTTTTCCCATGCCTGGAGTGCAACTTCTCCTAGGCAACGACTTGGCAGAAGTCCTGCAACCGACCAACCTGATCGTCATGGACAAACCCCAGGTGTGTAACTCTGTGCCAATAAACCCTATTCTTGAGTATGTTCCAGCAGAGGTTCAAGAGAGTGATGAAGTTTCTCCTCCGGTTCTCGTGACCACCCGTGCACAAGCCGCACGTCCACAGCCAGCTGACTCTACTGCTACCGCTGTCCCTCAAGACCCTCAGAAACTCCCCCCGCATCTGACCAAGTTGGAGTTCCGTAAGTTGCAGAGGGAAGATCTTACTTTAACACCATTGTTTTTCCAGGCTGAGACTCAACCCGACAGTATTCCTGGGTTCTTCCTAGAGAACGACTTGCTCTACCGCAGATATAGACCCAGTAAACTGAGGGAGGAGGACGATTGGGCCAACATCGAACAACTTGTGATTCCCACCAGCCTGCGGCCCACTATTCTACACCTGGCCCACGGAGCATTCTCCCACTACGGCTTCAACAAGACTTACCATGGGATTCGTCAAGACTACTACTGGCCAGGTATGGTAAATAACGTCAAACAGTACGTAAAACAGTGTCATACATGTCAGATGGCAGGCAAACCGAACGTCTCCATTCCCAGAGCACCACTGATTCCCATACAGGTGCCTGCGGAACCTTTCCACAGACTCATAATAGACTGTGTTGGTCCTTTACCTCGGACCAGTTCAGGTAACGCCTACATCCTAACCATCCTGTGTCCTACCACCAGATTTCCCATAGCAGTTCCAGTGAAGAACATCACGGCTGCTACGGTTATAAAACATCTATTGAAGATCTTCACTCAATACGGATTTCCCAGGGAGATTCAAAGTGACTGTGGCACCAACTTCACCAGTGATCTCTTCAAAAGGACACTGGAGGAGTTCAACATCAAACAGGTATTGTCCAGCCCCTATCATCCTGCTTCACAGGGTTCTCTTGAACGTAGTCATCAGACCATCAAAGCACTCTTGAAAAAGTTTTGTAGTGAAACCTCAAAGGATTGGGATAAGCAGATTGACCTAATAA
Organism: Procambarus clarkii; assembly: GCF_040958095.1. Taxonomy (NCBI): domain Eukaryota; kingdom Metazoa; phylum Arthropoda; class Malacostraca; order Decapoda; family Cambaridae; genus Procambarus; species Procambarus clarkii. The sequence continues at coordinate 36,878,310 of NC_091156.1, read as the reverse complement.
TGTGTATTTTCAGAAGTCTCCCCAATGAGTCCCTAGGAGTATCTCCTTATGAGATGCTCTACGGCCGTAAGTGCCGTACTCCCCTTAAGGCTTTCAAAGACTCTCTCAGAGATGCCACCTTCAGTGAGCATCAGAATGTGCCCCAGTTTCTTCAAAACCTTCAACACATTCTAGAGAGAGTCCACCGCTTTGCCCATGATAATCTATTGAAAGCCCAGGTGAGAATGAAGACTCATTACGACCAGACCAGCAAAGTAAGAAAATTCAAGCCGGGAGACTTCGTCCTTGCCTATTTCCCTATCCCAGGTTCACCTTTACAAAACCGATTTTCAGGACTCTACTGCGTCAAAGAGTGCAGAAGCAACAACACTTACGTCATAGAGACTCCAGATAGGCGGCGGAAGACCCAGCTGTGCCACGTCAACCTCCTGAAGCAATATAATGGTACTCCTCCCACTGTCTTGACTAACTATTCCACATTCACAGAACCCTACATCCACAGTGAGACCTTCCCAGCTTCTCCTCCCGAAAGCACTGACAAGGAGTCAGCGCTTTCTAATTCCGAAATCCTTAATGATCTTCCCAAATGCTTTCAGGATAATAATCGTGCTCCTTTGCCCTCTTCTAATTCCACTCTCACCTCGTCAGATAAGCCCTTCATCCTCCATGTCGACGCCAATGGTACCGACGATGGTGGTGTCGTGATGCAGCAACGAGGCGAGAAGAATACACCTGTCAGCGACTACTGCTACAAGGAACGACGGAACAATTGGCAAGGAACTACTCTTCCTCATCCTGAAGCTTCAGCACTTCACTTCACACCTGAAAAGTGCTCGGTCCACCATCAATACGGACCACACCACCCTACACCTCCTGCAATACGCCCACTTCTCATCTCAACGTCTTCTACTATGGGCTTGCTACCTGCAGAAATTCAACCTGGAGACACGCTATACCAAGAGTCTGACAACATCTTAGCCCATGATCTCTCCAGAGTTTATAAAGTAGAAGCGACTCCATCCATTACTCCACCACATAACGACGTACTTCTTCCAGAACCGCAGGCTTCGGGGGAGAGTTGTGACAATAATCTCCTTCAAGAGATTGAGCCTGCTCTTCCCTCCACAAACACGTCGTTGAAATTATATAAAACGACTATGGAAGACATGTCCAACAACAACAACAACACCAGCAAGGCTTGCCAGGGTGAGCAAAACATATGCAGCCAGCCACCTGTTCGGACTCAAACCACCAAACTACATGTTGATCGCTACCGGCTCCGCTGATTGGTCGCCGGTCTGGCTGCACCTGCACTCGCCCCCCCATACTACTTGATGTCTGGGGTCGCCCCAACCTCCTACCTTAGAATGTTCAGTGCTCTCGTTGTTACCACTCCTCCCGGCTAGACGCTAGCATGTACTGAGGGAAGTGGTAGCTTAAGCCAATATTCCAGCACCTCCCATTTACTTGTATATTGCACTTCTTGTTATTTTGTCTTAACGTAACTCTTCATTGTGTCATTTAAGTATTCTTATTATTTTGATTGATTTTATTATAAGAATTTGTTTGTGCATTTTATTCATGTTTTGATTTAATTAACGTAATTAAAATTTCATTGTTAAAGTTTACTTGTGTTTTGTGTGTCTTCTCCTTACCTTACCACAGACGAAGTTCCAGTTTTTTCTATTTTTTTTTATAACTATGTGACGAGGCCATACCCCTAGCCTTAAACAGCCGAACACCAACGCGTTACCGTCACAATATATATATGTATATATATATATATATATATATATATATATATATATATATGTCGTACCTAGTAGCCAGAACTCTCTTCTCAGCCTACTATTCATGGCCCGATTTGTCTAATAAGCCAAGTTTTCCTGAATTAATATATTTACTATAGTTTTTTTCTTATGAAATGATAAAGCAACCCTTTTCTCTATGTATGAGGTCAATTTTTTTTTATTGGAGTTAAAATTAACGTGGATATATGACCGAACCTAACCAACCCTACCTAACCTAACCTAACCTATATTTATAGGTAAGGTTAGGTTAGGTAGCCAAAAAAAGCTAGGTTAGGTTAGGTTAGGTAGGTTAGGTAGACGAAAAAACATTAATTCAGATGTTTCTCGATCGAGAAAAAGAAAGATCGAGAAAATTCGTGTTAGAATTATTAATCTTACTTTTTTGGTCATATATATATATATATATATATATATATATATATATATATATATATATATATATATATATATATATATATATATATATATATATATATATATATATATATATATATATATGTCGTACCTAGTAGCCAGAACTCACTTCTCAGCCTACTATGCAAGGCCCGATTTGCCTAATAAGCCTAGTTTTCATGAATTAATGTTTTTTCGACAACCTAACCTACCTAACCTAACGTTTTTGGCTACCTAACCTAACCTAACCTATAAAGATAGGTTAGGTTAGGTTAGGTAGGGTTGGTTAGGTTCGGTCATATATCTACGTTAACTTTAACTGCAATAAAAAAAAATTGACCTCATACATAATGAAATGGGTAGCTTTATCATTTCATAAGAAAAAAATTAGAGAAAATATATTAATTCAGTAAAACTTGGCTTATTAGGCAAATCGGGCCTTGCATAGTAGGCTGAGAAGTGAGTTCTGGCTACTAGGTACGACATATATATATATATATATATATATATATATATATATATATATATATATATATATATATATATATATATATATATATATATATATATATATATTTATGTCGTACCTAGTAGCTATAATGCACTTCTCAGCCTACTATGCAAGGCTCGATTTGCCTAATAAGCCAAGTTTTACTGAATTAATATATTTTCTCTATTTTTTTTTCTTATGAAATGATAAAGCTACTCATTTCATTATGTATGAGGTCAATTTGTTTTATTGGAGTTAAAATTAACGTAGATATATGACCGAAAAATCAATTCTCCGAAAGTCTCCGTTCCTGCATCGAGCAAATTTTTGACATCCTCACCGATCGACATCACCTCAGCACCGAAACCAGGATAATCAAGAAACTAACAACATTATATGGAGGACCTATGGCAATTCCACGACCGAGAGACGGCTTCCTGAACCTTGCAGGAATCAACCTCACTGAGGACCAAGTCACTCTCCTAAATCTGGGTATAAACTGTCACGTTATGTCCAGACCAAGTGAGATGTGGAAATCCAAGTGGAAATCCTGTTGTACGACATTATCGACCTCGAGACACAAAAGAAGGTCTTCACCAAGGACACCTTTCAAGCAGAACTTATTGTAGAAGGTGGAAAGAATCGAGGCAACTACAGAAGCACCATACTGTCCCCCGAGCTCAAAGCAGCAGCTAAGAGCCTTCGTGAGAACAAGGAGATAGTCGTCAAGAGAGGTGACAAGTCGCCAATATACGTCATTCTTAAAAAGACGAATATCTGGCGAAAATGAACCTCATACTCTCTGACCAAACTAGATTCCAAAGGGTAACGAAGGACACTGCAGCCGAATTGAAAGCAAAGGTCAACAAATTGATCGAAACTGTGAACGCAAAGAAATCCAAACTCCACATGCCAAAGATTATTGAGGAATACAAACCTGGATACGCGAATGGAAATGTCAAGACACACAAGCCTGGAAACCCACTTCGGCCAATCATCAGCCAGATACCCACACCCACGTACAGACTGGCGAAGCGACTCAACGGCTAGCTGACTCCTTATGTCCCCTGTGCCTTCAGCCTGAAGTCTCCAAAGGAATTTGTTGACTTACTTGCGGGGAACACGGGCCACAGGGATAAGAGCCTCGTTGGACGTAGAATCACTGTTTACCAACGTACCTGTGGATGAAACAATCGGGATGATAGCGGACAGAGTGTATCGTGATCCGGCCTGTACTCCTCTGGACATACCAGAAAACATTCTAAGGAAATTACTCCAAGCTTGTACTAAAGAGGCACCCTTCTTGAGCCCGGAGGGCACATGTATAAGCAAGTAGATGGGGTCGCCATGGGTTCTCCCCTAGGTGTCCTTGTTGCGAACTTCTACATGGGTACCATCGAACGAAAGGTCTTAGTCGACATGAACTTGAAACCGGCCATATACTGCAGGTATGTTGACGACATTTTTACAGATACCTGATGTCAGACATCTGCAGGAGCTGAAAGAGGCATTTGAGCTGAATTCTGTGTTCCGTTTCACTTACGAGGTGGAGAAGGATGGGAAGCTGCCCTTTCTAGATGTAACAGTCATGGAAAGGAGCGGAGGTTTCCACACTGTAGTCTATACTAAGGAAACAAACATAGGAATGTGCCTCAATGCCAACAGTGACTGCCCAGACAGGTACAAGAGGAGTATTCTTAACGCTTATGTCGACCGTGCTCTCAGCCACAGCTGAGGATGGAAGCAAGTCGATGAAGAACTCTGTAGGGTAAGGCAGGTCCTAGTCAACAACGGCTTTTCCAATGGTTTTGTTGAAGACATCATAAGAAGGAAGGTGAAACGCCATGCAACCTCTGAAGAGACAACTAACACAAAACCTGTACCCCCTTATTAGACTTTTTTACAGTAACTTTTTTTCCACAGCTCATAAAACGGAGGAAAGGGTCCTGAAAGATATTGTTAATAGAAACGAGTAGTATATTCTGTGCCAGATAGGGGCACTTAACAAACAATGGGGGGTTCTTATCAGACAATGGAATCAGAGGCGGGGAGCCAGATAGGCCCACTTATCAGACAATGGAATCAGAGGCGGAGTGACAGATAGACCAACCTCAAATTGTAGTGTACGGTGAGCCCCCACCATATTTCACTTAATCTGGGTATCTCTGTTTAAACACTACGTCAATATATAGGACTAATTAAGGATATATTTATTCATACAAGTCTGAATGGCCCCTCCAGGACTATGTGCATATATGTCCGGAGCTATATAAGATATATATATATACTCAAAATAAAAGAGGGTGAAAAGAAATAACACTTGTTTTATACAATATATTAACAAAAGTACATAGTGACTTCAACGTAGTCGTAATCTAATTCCCCCCCATAATATTGTCTAACTAGACCCCTCCTCCGTGCCCACAGGTCTGTTGTGGGGTCTTCCTCCCCCTCCTGGGGTGATGATGACGATGAGTCATCATCCAGAGGGAGAAAGGGGTGTTGTGGTTCTTCTTCCTCTCCTAGGGGGCTACTGTCGTCATAGCGTTCACTCTCACTGGAAGGGTGTGGCCCTTCCTCTCCTTGTGGCTCGATGACGTGTTCACTTTCACTTCCAGCGGTCACCCCTTGGGCTGAGGTGGATGGGTGGGGCTCAGGTGGTATGTCTGGATGACCATAGCCTAGGCTTTTGTATTTATTTAGGTATTAGCGTTTATCATCAAATGCACTTAAACCCCTCTTAGTATTATGGGTGGTGACCATTTGCCCTCCTAAATTCCTAATTTGGGAGTATTGGAAAGTATTTACTACTCCATTACTGTGTAGGGTTTCTTTAAAATGTCTATGAGTTAAAGATCTTTGCACAGCGCAGGGGATACCCTTAGCGGTAATGGAATTTGAATTGTTGTGCAACAGCAAACTATACATTTTGGGCTTGAGAGGTACAACTTCAAGGATGTATCTATCTGAAACCTCTGACTTTAAAAGACCTAAAACACCCTTTTTAGAAGGATCATATAAGGGGTGAGTTTCAGGGAAGTTACTGGTATCGATCCATGATCTAAGGGGTTCTTTCCCCATCTCGTTAAAGACATCTTCAGTCATTAAACTGAAGATGAAACTGTCTGTATCGCTGTATATCAGTGCTGCCCTATCTGTATAGTGCTTCTTAAGTACCCTATACCAAAAATGGTACAAACTGTATTTTGCTAGCTCAAGAATCTGGAACCCAATGTAATTAGGATGAGTAATTTTAATGAATGGTCTGGAACTGACAGACAATAATTTATTGTCACCTAAATGTACCATACGTTTAAAGCGAGGATTCTTCACCTTGCGTAAAAAGACCCTAGCTGAAGTCACTAGTTTGGTGTCCTACCTACCTTGAGGCTACCTTGAGGTGCTTCCGGGGCTTAGTGTCCCCGCGGCCCGGTCGTCGACCAGGCCTCCTGGCATGGCATATGGCATAACGGGCTGGGTTCAGTAGTGTTTTACCAAAAACACTGTTCGTCAGTAATTTGAAGAGTGTTTTCCTATCGTTACTGGTAGAAGCATTTCTATTGTTAACGTTGGTGTTAACAAATTCTGTTATAAAATCAGACTGGTGGAACTCGTAAATGGTGTGAATAGTCCCTACTAGGGAACGACAAGAAATTTAATCAATTTGTGAAATTTTTGCCAATTTTCTGAAACGAAACATCCCAGTTCAACCTCAGATAATTAATGGACTACAGAGGTATCAGAATGACATTCGTTCTGTAACACGTAAGAAAACTCCATTGTACAAAAAGAAAAACATTTTAACCTCTAGGAGAGGTGGCGCCATATTGGCAGCTCTGTTACCTTTGGCTGTATCGTTAATTTTCTCTCTAATAAAGTAATTACGTAAGAAGAGAAAAAAATGGTGAAAGAATATTGCCTAGTACCACGAGTCGTTGCTGAAAAACATTTATTTAATAAAAACGAGAGTACTCCATCGCCTCTTAATGAGGTGGCTCCACCCTCTTCCACCAGTGGTAGAAGTGGAAATAAGTCCTCCTCTTTAAAAAACGAAAGCAAATGGGGCAATTCGGCTAATAATGTTGGTGGTAGCTGTAAGCACCTTGGCTGTGACTCTAGCGGTGGTGATGATGGAGTGGGGGGAGTGGACACTCCCCCCACACCCCCAGCAGCAACAACAACTTGTGGACGGTGTTGCCACAGTAGCTCCTTGGAACGTTATAGCCCTACCAGACGGGGGGGACTGGTCAGACAACCTTTAAAAGATATTGACGCAGCGCCCGCCGCCGCGGGGTTCTTTCAACAAAAAACGCGGGACATGTGTGACCGTCGCCCTTTAAAAAAACAAATAAAAAAAAAGATACATTCCATTCTACCGCCTGAGATGCGAGTAGCTGTTGCTGGGCCCACTCACCACAAAGCCACCACACCCCAAAACCCAAGTCTGGACAACTTAATAAATGTGTATTTTAAAAAAGGGAAAATTCCCCACGTCAAAACATTATTGAACATGTTTGAACAAAACAGTCAACAGGTGGTATGGGATAGTCGCGGGAATTTATTAAAGCCTGTGCAAAATTTAAATATTTTAGATATAATTAAAACTTTAGCCTTCACTAAAGGACAATTTAGGACGGCTGACAGGGCAGATGTAAGGATTTTACTGAAGGTGACTGGCGTAGACTCATCATTTATACATAATTTTCGTGCCAGATCACAGTTAAAAGGGGGTAGGGGTATCCATAGGAGGCCCCATTGGGAACCGTATTGAAAAAAAATCCTATATGAAGCACATCTTAAACGACATTATATTCTGTTGTGTATCCACCATGGAGAGAGCTTCTATTTCCTCCCCCCCCCCCCTCTGCTTGTAGAGGAGGAAGAAAAATCTCCCCTATTGAAGCGTTTGGTTGCTACTCAACGTTACTACAAGTTTGTCGAACACAAAAGCAGATTGATATATGCCTTATGGGATTGTTATGACCGTCTTGTGTTGAGTGCTCCCCAGAACGGTTTTTTAAGTCATTTGGAGAAACGGTGAAAAGGTATGAAGAGTATTCATCTCAGGAGATCCAGACAGAGATTTGGCAGATGGAAAAATTAACCTTCCAACATCGGGATATGATTACAGCCTTTGAGTCTGGGCGGAGTGTCTATGGGCTCATAAGGTGATCTCTACCTCCCACCCCTTCATCCCTCTCCCCCCAGGTGGGTCACAGGTGTATTTAAAGGTCGCCCACCGCCGCTCCTGGAACACTATACTACAGTTGTTGACACGCTCCTCTCACCATGTCCCTGGCGAGTATCAAGACCATCGGTGACGATATCACTGACTCCCACACTTTTGGGGTGAGAGATGTGATAATCTACGCCCTCCCAGCTGCCGTTGTGCGACCCTATAGGCTGGCTTGCGTCATCTGGAAGACGTTCTCCTACGCCCGTGTGGAACGTGAAGGACTGGGTAATGCCAATAGGGCAATAATTCGTTGTCGGTCTACCCCGGGGGACATTGTTGTGAAGATAGCCCCACTCCCCTCCGACGGACAAGATCTCATAGAGGAGCCCGTCCTTTTCTTCAGGCCCACTTTCGTTGGGTTGATTTCTGCATTCGGGGCAGGAGCCCCCTTAGACCCCATAGCCCAGGAACAAGTGCAGACTTCCGCCGACACACACTACGTCACTAACGTCACCCTGGATACCGCCAAGAACCGCAGGTACTGGCTCAAGATGTGCCTAACAAAGGTGGGCAATCTAATGGTGGCAACCCCAACCATGACTCGACTAGTGGTACCCTACGGCTTAGGGGCTTCCCGCGACTGTATGGTCAACTGGCACAAGGACATTGGACCCATGCTGCTCTCTCTTCATCAAGAACTAGCCAAACTCAACAAAGAGTTAGTCGTCCTCAAACGACCTGCTGCTGTTACCCCATCAGTGGTGCCCCTCCCGTCCGACGACCCAAGTGCTGATAATCTTACTATAACGCTCGACACCGTGGTGGGAGAGGGTGGAACCACACCAAGAACCTCTTCTCGTTCTACACCTTCAGCACCTCCACCCACACCCAGGAAGAAGAAACACTCTCAGGAATACGGCTCCACCGCCACCCTCTACAGGATCAACCTCAGTCAAACGGAGGATTGAGCCACTCCTCGACTTTGAAACGGGGGCGAATCGCCGTATCGACTCCATCCTCGATGGTGAGTCACAGGAAATATTCCTGTTATCCTCACCCCCCCCCCCCACCCGAAAAAAACAACGAAAGCTGTAACCACCACTCCAGTAAAGAAGTTGAGGTAGTGGCAGCTACAGTACCCCCGGCGGAAGCAACAGTGGAGGTAACAGCAGCAGTAGTAGCGAGGGGGGAGTGGTTAATCACTATTCTTAAAAAAAATATGTGGGAATCTTCACCTGTTGTAGTTCTTTAAGTAGTTTAATAAAATAAAATATAAGTTATGTTGTTTATTTTCCCACTCTTACAAAACCCCTCCCCTGTATATTGTCCAATCGGTACATAGGGGACAATGGGAGAAGAACATTACATATATCTTACTAGTCTCGATCAAGGAGATATTTACAACAACACGAGTTCAGCATTTACAAACACCACCCCATCACTACATTTAAACCCTTCTATTAAACATGAAGTGGCTTTAGTCAACATACTCCTTCCCAGGCGAATTAATGCCATCATCAAAGATGAGGAGGACTCTGGCATAGATATCTATGCCACTTTTAAATGTGGAACTCTTTCTAAGAGTCCAGAACACTTAATATACACCTTCCACCCAAAAACCAACATATTATCAAGAAACATCAAATTCATTACAGACGTGGTTAGTCGGCAAATAACCACCGACATGCAGCTTAGCTTTAGGGATGATTTCAAAATATACTTCTCAGATAAAGAACCAATCCTCACCTATGACCAATCTGTAGAGAGGGTATTACTAGCTTCAACTCTTAACAGTGGAAGAACTGGCTCATTAAATTCTCTCAGCTTTCAGTTTAAACACAGAATAGCTAATGTACTTGGTTTTGACAGCAGTCGCAAATACACCATTTATCTAGCAAAAACAGATGACATTACGTCAGCCTCCACGACTGTGGCCTTATCGCCCCCAGACATTGACGGAGGTTGTGACTATTTACTCATTTATAGTGACGTCATCGAGCCTGAACAATACAGAGGGCAGATTGTAAATATCTTAGATGCAATCAATTATCATGACTCATTCTAGAGGGGCTCACCCTCTAGTGTACAAAACATTAAACACTAAAACGTTGGAGAAAGTAAGTATTAAAATAACAGATCAGTTTGGTCGAATGGTTAGTTTTGAAGATGGGAGGTCGGTTACGGCGGTCTTACATATCCGCCCTGGTTGATACCTGGTTGATGGGGTTCTGGGAGTTCTTCTACTCCCCAAGCCCGGCCCGAGGCCAGGCTTGACTTGTGAGAGTTTGGTCCACCAGGCTGTTGCTTGGAGCGGCCCGCAGGCCCACATACCCACCACAGCCCGGTTGGTCCGGCAATCCTTGGAGGAATAAATCTAGTTTCCTCTTGAAAATGTCCACGGTTGTTCCGGCAATATTTCTTATGCTTGCTGGGAGGATGTTGAACAACCGCGGACCTCTGATGTTTATACAGTGTTCTCTGATTGTGCCTATGGCACCTCTGCTCTTCACTGGTTCTATTCTACATTTTCTTCCATATCGTTCACTCCAGTACGTTGTTATTTTACTGTGTAGATTTGGTACTTGGCCCTCCAGTATCTTCCAGGTGTATATTATTTGATATCTCTCTCGTCTTCTTTCTAGTGAGTACAGATGGAGGGCTTTGAGACGATCCCTATAATTTAGGTGCTTTATTGCGTCTATGCGTGCCATATATGTTCTCTGTATTCCCTCTATTTCAGCAATCTCTCTTGCTCTGAAGGGGGAAGTGAGTACTGAGCAGTACTTAAGACGGGACAACACAAGTGATTTGAAGAGTACAACCATTGTGATGGGATCCCTGGATTTGAAAGTTCTCATAATCCATCCTATCATTTTTCTGGCTGTCGCAATATTTGCTTGGTTATGCTCCTTAAACGTTAGGTCGTCAGACATTATTATTCCCAAATCCTTTACATGCTGTTTTCCTATTATGGGTACATTTGATTGTGTTTTGTACTCTGTATTATGTTTAAGGTCCTCATTTTTACCGTACCTGAGTACCTGGAATTTATCACTGTTAAACATCATGTTATTTTCTGATGCCCAGTCGAAAACTTTATTAATATCAGCTTGAAGTTTTTCAATGTCCTCAGCCGAGGTAATTTTCATACTGATTTTTGTGTCATCTGCAAAGGATGGTACGAAGCTGTGACTTGCTTTTTTGTCTATATCTGATATGAGAATAAGGAAAAGCAGCGGTGCAAGGACTGTACCCTGAGGTACAGAGCTTTTCACTGCACTTGGAGTAGATTTTATATGGTTGACCGTTACTCGCTGAGTCCTGTTTGACAGAAAACTGAGTATCCAGCGTCCTACTTTATCGGTTATTCCCATTGACTTCATTTTGTGTGCTATTGCGCCATGGTCACATTTATCGAAAGCCTTTGCGAAGTCCGTGTATATCACATCAGCATTCTGTTTTTTTTTTTTTTTTTTTTTTTGAGATATATGCAAGAGTTGTTACATTCTTGTACAGCCAATAGTACGCGTAGCGTTTCGGGCAGGTCCCTGGAATACAATCCCCGCCGCGAAGAATCGTTTTTTCATCCAAGTACACATTTTACTGTTGCGTTAAACAGAGGCTACAGTTAAGGAATTGCGCCCAGTAAATCCTCCCCGGCCAGGATACGAACCCATGACATAGCGCTCGCGGAACGCCAGGCGAGTGTCTTACCACTACACCACAGAGACTGTTTTTCTTCTAATGCCTCAGTGACTTTGTCGTAGTGCTCAAGTAGCTGTGAGAGGCACGATCTTCCCGCTCGAAATCCATGTTGGCCTGTGTTGTGAAGGTCATTGGTCTCCATGAAATTGGTGACCTGACTCCAAATCACTCTCTCAATTACTTTTATGATGTGCGATGTTAGTGCAACTGGTCTATAATTTTTTACCAATGCTTTGCTCCCTCCCTTGTGTAGAGGGGCTATGTCTGCTACTTTAAGTGCATCTGGTGTCTCCCCCGTGTCCAAGCTCTTCCTCCACACTATACTGAGTGCCTGTGCTACCGGCACTTTGCATTTCTTTATAAATATTGAATTCCATGAGTCTGGACCTGGGGCCGAGTGCATGGGCATGTTTTCAATTTCTTTTTCAAAATTTAGTGCGCTCGTGTTTATATCAGTTATATTTACAGGGGTTTGAATATCCCGCATAAAGAAATTGTCTGGATCTTCCACCTTCATGTTGTTTATTGGAGTGCTAAACATGTCCTCATACTGCTTTTTTAGGATTCCACTAATTTCTTTGTCATCCTCCGTGTATGAACCTTCACTTGTACGAATAGGTCCAATACTGGCAGTGGTTTTTGCTTTTGATTTCGTATATGAGAAGAAATATTTTGGATTTTTCTTTATTTCCTGAATTGCTTTCTGTTCTAACTGCCTTTCTTCAGTTTCATATGAGTGTTTATATTTCCGCTCGATTTCTTCAATTTCCCTATTTAAATTATTCCTTCTTTGATGGGAAATTCGTGTCTGCATAAGCAGATCCGTTATTTTTTTCCTGCGTTTATAGTGTCGTCTGCGTTCTCTTTCTACGTTAGATCTCTTTCTGGCTTTCCTCAAAGGAACATGTTTCAGACAGACTTGATACGCTTCTGAAGTCAGTTTTTCTATTCCTTCTGTAGGACTTGTATTACTTAGAACAGTTCCCCATGGAATGTTTGTAAGTTCCCTGTTTATTATCTCCCAGTCTATCCTTTTATTATTAAAATTGAATTTACTGAATAGCCCCTCTCGCTTTATCAACGTTTTAGGTCTATTCTGAGTATTGATGGTCGTTTGCACTTCAATGAGTTTGTGATCTGAGTATGTGGTATCTGATATCGTAATGTCTCTGATAATGTCTTCATTGTTCGTAAAGACCAGATCTAGAATATTTTCATTTCTCGTTGGCTCCGATATCTGCTGATTGAGTGACAATTTGTCACAGAATCTAAGTAGTTCTCTAATCTGTGGTTGGTTAGGTCCTGATAGATTTCCTGGTATAATATTATTGTTTGCTATTTTCCACCAGAGACTAGGTAAGTTGAAGTCACCTAGGAAGATAATATCAGGTATCGGGTTCTCCAAATTATCAAGGCTATTCTCTATTTTGCTTATCTGTTCTGTGAATTCCTCAGCCGTTGCATCTGGCGGTTTGTATATTAGAATAATCACTAAATCTATTTTCTCTATTTTTAATCCCAGTACCTCTACCACCTCATTCGTAACGTTTAGGAGCTCCGAGCATACAAGGTCTTCCCTAATATACAGACCCACTCCTCCATGTGACCTAATTTTCCTATCACACCTGTATAGGTTATATTCTGGAATCCAGAACTCACTGTCCAACAATTCCCCTGCATGGGTTTCTGTGAAAGCTCCAAATACTGCATTTGACTCCGTGAGGAGGCCATTTATGAACTGTATTTTGTTGTTTGTTTTTGTTTTCAGTCCTTGTATGTTGGCAAAGATGAATGAGGTTACTCTATTAGTCATAGTTTGAATGGGAGACTTTTTCGGCAAGCCCATTATTCGTGGACATAATGAGTTTGTTCTGACCAGTACTGATTGTTGTAGGGCAGTTGTCTGTCGTAGTTGTAGTTCCCTTTCGGTGGGTAATTTTATCTGTAATTCTGGAATGCAAGTGGATCTGGCATCCAGTTCCATACACTCTCCATGCTGCTCCTTTTGAATTCTCTGCCGGTCTGGTATAAAAAATTTATAGAGTTTCCTCCAAATTCATTATCCTGCTTGCCACTCTTTATGTAGCGTTCCGTGCCTTTCACGTGAAAGTGTGGGAAGCTGAGGTCATAGCATTTTCTGTCCTCCAGTGAGGTTTGGCACATGTCAGGATGGAAAAACCTACATCTTGATCCAAATCGACACTCACCTTTCCTAAGCATATTTAAACATTTTTTGCGATGTTGGTAACTGCATTCTAATCCTTTCTTATTACCAGCATATCTATGTCTGCATATGCCCTTTGCATAAAATTTGCATAAGTCTGTCCTTCTGTTCTGAATTGCTCTATCGGGAACCGTCGTAGTGTCTGTACCTATCGAGCTGTCAGTGCTGTCTGGTACACTTTCTAGTTTACTGTCATCTACATCCTGGCATACTGAGTCAGAGTTTACAACTTCCTGTGTTTCAGCCTCAGTTTCATCCCTGACTATAGCCTCCGCCCCTTGTATATTAGAATTGTTGTTCCTTTCCCACTCCTTCTGGATGGCTGGTAGGCTTCCAATGAATAATGTTTTCCGATCATGCGTCATGTTATCTAGGTTTTTTAGGATATTCCAAGCTGGCAGTTCATTTTTACACACCCAGAGCAAGTGACCAGCTCTCAGTGCCGTAGTGTTACTCCTGTACAAGCCGAATGGAATCTAGTCTTACAGATATAACATTCAATTCCCGTTACCTTCGTCTTCAAGGAGTTGTTACAGTGGCCACAAATTTGTTTATTTACTCCCATTTTGCCTTGTTTTGTTGTATATATCTATATATTTATAATATTATATGTATATTGTATATTTGTAACAATATATATGTATATATATATTTATATGTTTAATATTTATAATATTATATGTATACCGTATATTTGTAATATTATGTATGTTATTTTGTTCAAACTTTATGGCAGGTACTTAGCGTAGGTAGCGAGGCTGGTCCCCGGTCGGTACAGGTGACCTCTTGTGGCCCAGGTTGATGTCACCAGTTTCCAGTTTCCCGATTTATAACCACTGATGCCGCCTCTTGCCACTATTCTATATTTCTAGTATTCTATATTTATAATATTCACTTCCAACTTATATGTTGTTGTGATACCCGTTCCACATCACTGTTCCACGAATCACCGTTCACTATATTTTTTTTCCTAATACACGCATGTACACAAAGCCTCGTTCACTGGCTCACACGCGGTCTCCCGTTTATTCTCAATTTAACACAAAGTTCTATTGTTAATGACTATTTTCAATTTTGCAGCGGGTCACTATGCACTTTGTTATGTCTGTAATCAGTAATCCACGGCAGTAGTCCTAGGAATCCCTGTTAATGTCACGATTTTAACGGAGCGCGCACGGTATGTCTACCCCCTCCCTCGACCTAAGGTATAGCAACATATATATAAAGAAGTGTTTACCCTCGACTTAGGTTATTATAGGAAGAGACCTCAGAATGCGAATACTGTTCCACCCGCTCTCCCAAGTGGAGTTCGGGGAGATATTTGCACCTCTCCCTAGGAGACACGGGTTGAGAGGGGGGAGCGATGAATGACATACGCACATTCCAAGCACCTTATCTCAGATCTGGAGGAGGTTTCTTTGGGACCTTGGCTGGTATTGCTCGACGGGCCATACCATTTTTCATGAAAGCTGTAACACCTAGCGCCATCGATTTTGGGAAAAATGTCCTTGGTGATTTAAGCAGTGGTAAACGGGATGTAAAGAGTGCTCTGAGAACTCACGGTATTGATGCTCTTAAGAGTGTGGGAAAGAAATTGGTAATGGGGGGTAAAATTAAAAGACTCTCTAGGCGAAAAAATAAAAATAGAAAATGTAAACGAGTTCTTGGGTATAAAAATGACGTGTTTTCGCTAACGTAAGCAGTCATACTTCAACTTTCGGAGGGGATCATGGGGGAGCCTAGCGGAGCTGGGGTGAAAATACCACTAGAATATTATAGCTCTAGTATTATTGACCAATTTCCTAGAAATAACAGAATACGTAATGTGGAGAGTTCAATTGCTTCTACTCAGCAAATAGACATTCTTCCTGTCAACCTCCCCATTAATCAACGTTTGCGGGATAATTTCTTAGAATTCCGCATCCCTGGAACCCAGGGCGCCTTCTTAGATCTAGCTAATATTGTTATAGATTTTAAGGTATCTTTAACCAAAGATGACGATACCACAAAATTAGAAGAGGATGACCATGTGGAATTTGTGAATGGGTTGTCAAATGCCATGTTTAAAGGTGTTCAGGTTTTTTTAGGAGAGCAGGTAGTTGAAACAAATACTAATTTTAATTATTGGTCGTTTATTAAATTAATTACCTCCATGCCTCCATCAAAAATGTCTTCCTTGGGGAGAACTGGAGGCTTTCACAGGGACTGGCGAGATGACGATGGTATAATCACTAATGAGTTTACAAATACTTATTTTACTGGAGCAACTGCCAAGGATAAAAAATTTATGGGTGATTTAAAAAGTAAAGGTTTGTCGATGTGTTTCCCCCTCCTATTGGATATATCATCCCTAGACCAATACATATTAGATAATATAGATATGCGACTAAGATTGGAGCTCTCCCCCCATGCCTGGGTCCTAAATACAAGCGTGGACGATGGCTCTAAGTATCGGCTGCATATGGATTATGCTAAGTTATGGGTGACGCGGGTGTTCCCCTACCCAAGTGCTTACCTGGCCTTAAACAGCTCACTGTTAGCATCCCCTGACCCCATAACCTATACTTTCAATAGAACCATTTCTAAAACATATGTCCTAGTAGGGAATCAAACTAGTCTCTTAATTGATCAACCATGGGCGCAAGTAATTCCACACAAGATATACATGATAATCGTTCCAATGAATTATTTCGCCGGTCTTCACCAAGGTAATGGATTATATTTTGAAAATGCAAAGCTGAAAAGTATTGCAATATATTTGAACAATAATGCAATTTACCGAATTGGTGGCGATTTCGATAACCATTATTCCCGCCTTTATTATGAAACTTTGAAGACATTAGGCTTAGAGCGTGATTCACTACTGGCCTATCACTCTTTTAATAAGGGAAGATCAATATTCGCCTTTGACTTAACCACCATTCAAACGAAGGATTCCCTCCCTGTGAAGAAATCTGGCAACTTGCGTTTGGAGCTTGAATTTGGTGATGATGTTACATATAACAGACTGGTTTTACTGTTTGGGGAAACGACCAGGGTACTATCCATCGACGGGCAGAGAACTGTTCTATGCGACGTGCGAGCGTAAAAAAACATAATGAATTGTTATGATATAAATATTAATTTAAAAAATAATCTAGGGGATCGAGCACTCTACCTAGGTTGTTATAATGCTCATGAGATAGAACATTTAAATCTCTCTTCAAGAAAACCTATTGTTTGCATAACTAATATTTTACCATCACACAGCAGAATCACTATGGGACATTGGGTAGGAATTTATGTTGATAAAGTTAATCATCGGATGTTTTTTTTTTATAGTTATGCAATATCGCCGGTTACTTACGGGCATCATTTTCAAGGATTTATTAAAACTAACAAAATAAGAAAGGTGTTTGGAATGCGCTACAGACTCCAGAGTGATTTTACTCTTGCCTGTGGTTTGTATTGCATCATATATGTTCATAGAATAAGTCACCTGGGGTTGCCTTCAACAGTACATTACTTTCATAATGTATTTTCAAGCATTACTTTAAAATTAAACGATAAACGTGCCCTCACTTATGCGAGACGATATTTTCCTATGAAACATCATTGTGTTAAGACATTTTGTAGAGCTATAGGAGTTGGTTCTTATAGGTGGTGTAGAGAATATTTTTGTTAGCTAGGCAACCTACCTAACAAGAGGTGTAGCCTCCTATAAAAACCCCTCTCCCCCACCCATCCCCCTCAGAAGACTGTCTTCCTCCTACGGAATGGAAGGTGTCTCTCAAAAAACACCTGCGGGGAAGATTGAAGTCCTTGAAGGACCTGGTTAGTATTACCCTCTCTTTCTGCTAATAGATTTATTTTATGTTTATTTCCCTCAATAAAAAAGTTTGTATATCCTCTATTTCACCTCTTATGTTTTTCTCCAGTGCAGTTCTTGGGACCCATCTACATTTGTAGAGTAGTAATTCTACGTGGGGGTCTGCCCGAAACAAGATGCTGTTACGTAGTCTAATTGACGATGCCTGCTGTAGAGAACACATGGCCGCTCCTGCAGGGGGAAAGGTATGTACTAGTTGTTCCTAGAGAAAAATAGAATATTTTTCTAATAAAATATATAATTATATAAAAAACCTTTAATCACTATAAATTATTTCCCCCATCTCTTTCCAGAACACTCCCGATGCGAGAGAGGAGGAAACTCAGCCAAAAGGTGTCCACCCAACTCACCCCACCCCCCAAGGGAGGGGGGGATGGGGCTCAAGACCTTCCCCCACTCTTCACTGACGAGGAATCGTCAGAATTCTACTCAGATGAGGATGGGGGGGTGGAGGGGCGTGCGGGATAGGGAGGGGGGGGGGGAGTAGAGCTGTAGTAAGTGAAATATGGCAGGAGCACTCTGTAAACTACAATTATTAACTAACATAATTACTTATACATTTTGTGGTTTTTACCTAATAAAGCATTTAATAAATTATTTGATGTTTTTTTTTAACCTTTGGGGGGGGGGGCTTTTTAATACTCCTTAAATACTCCTATATAAGGGAGGGGCCATTCAGACTTGTTCGAATAAATATATCCTTAATTAGTCCTATATAATGACGTAGTGTTTAAACGGAGATACCAAGAGTAAGTGAAATATGGTGGGGGTTCACCGTAGACTACAATTTGAAGTGGGTCTATCTGTCACCCCGCCTCTGATTCCATTGTCTGATAAGTGGGCCTATCTGGCTCCCCGCCTCTGATTCCATTGTCTGATAAGTACCCCCCATTGTTTGTTAAGTGCCCCTATCTGGCACGGAATATACTACTGAAACGTTATCCCTACAGACAGAAATTAGAAGATACAATTGACGATTTACTATAAAACCAAGAAAACGCCCAATCTATTCATGAGAAACTCTCCAGACACAATGCAGAACGCTTTAAAAGAGACCAATGTCGTCTATGCCTTCAAATGCCCACTTGGGGACTGTAAGCCTCAAAGAACTCAGTATATAGGCAAGACAACATCTCTTTCCAGGCGATTAACGATGCATAAGCAACAGAGCTCCATTAAGGAACATATAATATCTTCCCACAACCAGACCATTACCAGAGAAGTCTTAACAAAAAACACGGAAATCATCGATAGATACAGCGATAGCAGGCGGCTTGATATCTGTGAGGCACTACACATTAAGAAGTCAACACCAGCAATCAACAGCCAATTAATGCACAACTATATTCTACCCACTTCAAAACCCCGCACCAATATAGAAGCATCAAGAAATATGGGGCAATAGGCCCTTTGCATTTACTTCCATTCTTCCCCTTTAAATTTACCCAATATTTTGTGTTCTATCTTGTGTTGAAAGTTTGTTTTCACCTCATCCAAAACTGTTGTAGCATATCACCTCACCCAAATGCAGGTATATAAAATGAAAAGCCGTTTGAATTATAGCATAATAGAACTCTGTTCAGTGTTTGCAAGTAATAGTTGTGAGTGTGTAAACTAAAGTTTATGAAAATGTAATAAGTTATTACGAAACACGCTCAAGTGTCGCGTCAGACTTGAAATAAAAATGAATTTTGGAGAATTGATTTTTCAATTACCATCGACAGTGAAAAGAAACAAAAGAAATATTGAGAAAATTCGTGTTAGAATCATTAATCTTACTTTTTTGGGCATATTTAAAAATATGTCTACAGGAAAGCCTGCTACCAAAATATACTAATATATATATATATATATATATATATATATATATATATATATATATATATATATATATATATATATATATATATATATATATATATATATATATATATATATATATGTACATATATATATGTACATATATATATATATATATATATATATATATATATATATATATATATATATATATATATATATATATATATATATATATATATATATATATATATATATATATATAATCTTTGGACAACACCCACCAGTGGGACTCGAACCCAGAAAGCACAACTACCTTCCAGTAGCTGGCATAACTAGTATGCTTTAACCCACTACGCCATCAGACCTTACAAAAGAAGTAGATAGTTCGAGATATATATATCTCAAACATCTCCACCTCCCGAAGGCACCAGATGAGTGAGGGGTCAGTCTGCATTTTTCGTCAAGCCACTGTCAATGTGAGAGAACTCGTGTCCAGCTTATAAGCCTATACTTGCATAAACCACAAGTGAAGATAAATAATCTTTGGACAACACCCACCAGTGGGACTCGAACCCAGAAACCACAACTACCTTCCAGTAGCTGGCATAACTAGTATGCTTTAACCCACTACGCCATCAGACCTTACAAAAGAAGTAGATAGTTCGAGATATATATATCTCAAACATCTCCACCTCCCGAAGGCACCAGATGAGTGAGGGGTCAGTCTGCATTTTTCGTCATTTTGGGTGTTGTCCAAAGATTATTTATCTTCACTTGTGGTTTATGCAAGTATAGGCTTATAAGCTGGACACGAGTTCTCTCACATTGACAGTGGCTTGACGAAAAATGCAGACTGACCCCTCACTCATCTGGTGCCTTCGGGAGGTGGAGATGTTTGAGATATATATATCTCGAACTATCTACTTCTTTTGTAAGGTCTGATGGCGTAGTGGGTTAAAGCATACTAGTTATGCCAGCTACTGGAAGGTAGTTGTGCTTTCTGGGTTCGAGTCCCACTGGTGGGTGTTGTCCAAAGATTATTTATCTTCACTTGTGGTTTATGCAAGTATAGGCTTATATATATATATATATATATATATATATATATATATATATATATATATATATATATATATATATATATATATATATATATATATATATATATGTCGTACCTAGTAGCCAGAACGCACTTCTCAGCCTACTATGCAAGGCCCGATTTGCCTAATAAGCCAAGTTTCATGAATTAATTGTTTTTCGACTACCTAACCTACCTAACCTAACCTAACCTAACTTTTTCGGCTACCTAACTTAACCTAACCTATAAAGATAGGTTAGGTTAGGTTAGGTAGGGTTGGTTAGGTTCGGTCATATATCTACGTTAATTTTAACTCCAATAAAAAAAAATTGACCTCATACATAGAGAAAAGGGTTGCTTTATCATTTCATAAGAAAAAAATTATAGTAAATATATTAATTCAGGAAAACTTGGCTTATTAGGCAAATCGGGCCTTGAATAGTAGGCTGAAAAGTGAGTTCTGGCTACTAGGTACGACATATATATATATATATATATATATATATATATATATATATATATATATATATATTGTCGGGGTTTACTCGGGTGAGCAACAGTACACTCAAGGTCACTCACCGTAGCCCTGCAGCTCTTCACTCTATCCTCGCGGCGCCACTGTACCCTAGGAGAGTATCCCAGTCAATCCCAACCAGCCTCTGATCGAGAAGGAGTGGGAACACAACTTGTTCACTTAACTGTTGTATGCCGGCCCCGGCATAGGGCTCTACTACTAACTACAAGGTCGCCAACTGGTGTTTTCGGTGTCCAGTAACACGTCAGTGGTTTTGTTGAATTGTGGTAACAGTGGCAAGGACACACTCAATAGATCTGATATCAGGCAGGTATTTGCTTCTATCACTCTCTGCTTTCAGGTATTACATAGCCACAAGAAATATGGAGGGGATGATGGAAACACCGATGTTTTACTTAATTTTACTTGTTTACTTATATTTTACTTAAAACTCATTCAAAGACATCACCAGATTATATCAATAAGCAAACAGCTGTTTCAGGCGGGAGTCGTTCATTCCCACATATAATATGAACTCACTAAGCTGTCAACACTCCCCCTCTCGTCAATGTCAAAATCAGCTGGGCGACTACCCCCCGCGCGAATGTTACTTTATCTGTTTGCTTGGCGTGACGCGCCAATTTCTTTAAGTTCTCAAAGATCACTAGAAGTTCAAACTCACAATATTTGCGACAATTGCACGTAAATACTTCGCTACACTGATCTTGGGCTCAATCAAACATTTCTATATTAAATGTGACAATAATTCACTGTCATGGTATTACACACTGCCCTTCGTTTAATGATAACTTATGAAGTATATATCACTGGAGTTTTCAGTAATTCCTTCCATGGGCGATAACACAATTAATCACTGCACACATGAATGATTATTCAATACACGAGCATAGACATATATATATATATATATATATATATATATGGATGAGTCAGACATCAATAATGGTAATAACATAGTTACTGGGCACATAGCCTAACTCCCAAATACTGGCATAATTATATATATATATTCTCTCACTATATGACCACCTTAAAGTCTCATGAAAGACATTCTCAACACAGTAGATTCATCAATTACTCCGGGTGCCTGCATACCCCAATAATAATCAAAAATATTGTGAGTACACTTTATAGTACCACTCTGCACACTGGTGCCTTACTGTGACATAGGTGAGCCTTGCTCACGACATACAAAATACTCAGGCTAAATAATATAGCTGACTAAAGGGGAATTTGGGAGGGAAACTAGAATCACCTACTTCCACCTATCCTCCGATGAGAGTTGAGTTGTAGCTCCTGGTCCTGGCTCCTGCCTCGTGTAGAGAACGCCCCCACACACACACTGTCGTGTCCTCCAGGAACTCAATCAACGTCCCACCGTAAGCGCGTCGTCTCCGTGCCTTTTCCCTGCAGGTCCGTGCTCCTCCTCGACTTCTTGTAGGGTTGGAGTCGGTCTCCCGGCCGTCGATTTCTCCTCCCAGCTACGGCTGCCCGCCTACGTCTCGGCTGCAGTCGTTCGGATTCCCGAATAGTTTCCTTCTTCCTCTGCTTCCCAGTGGCTCGGTTCAGCCACTACGCCGTCACAAACGGGTGAACTGCCTCAGACGTCGCATACGTCACTGCACAGACTTCACTTCTTCTTGCACAGTACCTGTCCTGTAGCACTTGTTGCTCAATATCCCGTCGATTCCCTCTCTGGTCCAGCACATGAACGAAGGAAGACCTCACAGAGTACTGGCAGACTTCGGGTGACGCGTAAAATCCACGGGAGCGGGAAACAACTGTCAAACTGACAGGACCAATCTTCGCACGTCCAACCTCCTTGACGTGTCGTGTCAGACTGATGGCGCCGCCGTGGCGCTCTGACCGGACCCCCCTTCCTTCGTGACGTCACATTTGCCACGGGAGGTTTTCATTGGCTCCCTGTGCCACATTGCTGTCGGTGACCAATCCGGTGTCACTGACGTCACACAGTTTTAGCGGGAAAACAGAAGAGCCAGCGCCATATTGGCTTCCTAAAGGGCCTAAACCACAGCCCAAAATATTCTTCTTTTATAAATTTCTCGGCACTCCGAGAACACTACATTCCCCCACATATACCAAGCTGATGCCTGCGACGTAGAGAACGCTCGGGTAAAGTGGACATGACTCTTACTGCAGGCGTGGGAGAAATATAAGGGAGGGAACACCGTCACAATATATATATATATCTATATATATATATATATATATATATATATATATATATATATATATATATATATATATATATATATATATATATATATATACATATATATATATATATATATATATATATATATATATATATATGTATATATATATATATATATATATATATATATATATATATATATATATATATATATATATATATATATATATATATATATATATATATATATATATATATATATATATATAACTGAAAACTCACACCCCAGAAGTGACTCGAACCCATACTCCCAGAAGCAACGCAACTGGTATGTACAAGACGCCTTAATCCACTTGACCATCACGACCGGACATAATGAGGTGATAGCCTAAGCTATTTGAACCACCCCACCGCCGGCACTCGGATAGTAATCTTGGGCATAGCATTTTACCAAATCACCTCATTCTTTGGGGACCATTCAGGCTTGTTCGCATATATATATATATATATATATATACACACACACAACTAGGTGACTAGGTGAGTACACAGTTAAACAAGGCTCTAGTCCGGCCGCAGCTTCAATACCCTCCAGTACCACTACATTAAAGAAAATTTATGCAGAACCTACCAGCACTGGAAAAAAGCAGCATCGATCACCGCATGGCCAGACAATCCAGGAGCTGTGTGACCTCCTCCCAACACGTAATCACTGAGCATCAGACAAAAGCAGCCAACGACTAGGGCGTGATATACAAGCGAAATATCAGAAATATATCCCTCAAACCCTCTCCATCCTACATAACACCCCCGTACCTACCCCCACCCCTCCCTTAGCAAACAAAGGTCAACACTCAGTTCAAAAGAAACTTAAAGGTTAAGAGTGATCTTCAGCATGCAGCTGAGGGAACCTGTGTGTGCGATGCTTTCATATTCATATTTTGTGGGTCACATATGAAGGGGCCAATCGTAAAAGTCACATACAAACTAATTTAGTATTCTTTGGCAAACTCTTATCGGCTTGTAGCTTATTTTTAAGATAAGTTGGGTGAAATAGAGACATAGGAGAAATATCAACATTTTAACTGTGAGGGGTCATACTCTCTTTGCTGCAGGTCAATGTATTTGAGGCGATATTTTTTTATTTTTTTATGTATTTAATACATATACACAGTCATCAAAATGACCAACAAGGACAGAAACAGGAGGCGTATTCTGCCCCGACACACGTGAACGAAAAAATGAAAACCAAGTGACGGTTCAAATTCACTAAGAGATCCTCGCAAATCGATAACCCGCGTCCTCCCCTTGAGTCTCTTGAGGGTCAGAGGGTGTGACCTGTGCTGGTCACTTCATCTCCGCTCCATCAACCTGCGGCATCTTAACCCGACAACTATCACAGCCGCAACTCTCTGGGGCTTCCTTCCTCTTGTGCAACCTTGTTTCCAGCAAGGGAATTTCTCTCTCTCCATTGGCTCTTCTGAAAGCTACTGGAGGAAGTCAGTCAGGTGGAGGAAGAGCGCGAGAATGGGCTAGTTCTCCTGGGGCCGTACAAACACACACACACACACACACACACACACACACACACACACACACACACACACACACACACACACACACACACACACACACACACACACACACACACACACACACACACACACACACATACACACAGTCCATATCTAGTCAAGCATAAGACTAAACTGGAAAAGATTAAAAGGTTTGCCACCAGACTAGTACCCGAACTGAGGGGTATGAGCTACAAGGAGACTACGGGAATTAAACCTCACGTCACTGGGAGACAGAAAAGGTACAGGGGACATGGTCACCACATACAAGATTCTGAGTGAAATTGATAGGGTAGATAAAGACAGGCTACTTACCACAAGGGGCACACGCACTAGGGGACACAGGTGGAAATTGAGTGCCCAAATGAGTCATATAGACGTTAGAAAGAATTTTTTCAGTATCAGAGTAGTAGACAAATGGAATATACTAGGAAGTGATGTGGTGGAGGCTGACTCCATACACAGTTTCAAGTGTAGGTATGATAGAGCCCAATTGGCTCAGGAACCTGTACATTTATTGATTGACAGTTGAGAGGCGGGATCAAAGAGCCAGAGTTCAACCCCCGCAAGCACAACTAGGTAAGGACATACACACACACACACACACATACACACACACACACGCGTCCAGAGTGCTGTCCGCTCCACCACTGGCTGTGTGTGTGTGTGTGTGTGTGTATGTGTGTTAGAGAGAAATATATGTAGTAGAAATAATAAATGGAAAAATCAATCATTTAGAAAGGCGGGATCCAAGACCTAATAGCTCAGTTTTGCTGATACAAATAGTACAAATACACACACACACACACACACACACACACACACACACACACACACACACACACACACACACACACACACACACACACACACACACACACACACACACACACACACAGGAAGAATGCCGTGTTTCCCCAGGAGTACACAATAATAAGGAAAGAGAGGGAAGGTAGGGGAGGAGGAGGAGTGGCCCTACTCATGAGAAAGGAATGGAGTTTTAAGGAGATGGCTATCCCGGGCTGTGAGGGTTTCAGAGACTACATAGCAGGCACCATGACAATGGGAGGACCAAGGATAGTAGTAGCAGTAATATATAATCCTCCACCAAATGACAAAAGACCCAGTCAAGAGTACGAAAGCAACAACATGGCAGTTAACACTATAATTGAGAGGGCAGCCTCTTCTGCCTGTAGAAATAGATCCCACCTGCTCATCATGGGGGACTTCAATCACGGCAGGATTGATTGGGAGAACAAGGAACCGCATGGAGGCGAGGATACGTGGAGAGCCAAACTACTGGAGGTGGCGACTAGAAACTTCTTAACCCAGCATGTCAGTGAACCCACAAGGATGAGAGGAAACGACGAACCAGCGAGACTCGACCTGGTTTTCACCCTGAACGACGCTGACATAAGAGAAATCAGTTTTGAGGACCCAGTAGGAATGAGCGACCACAGTGTATTGGTGTTTGAGTACCTGATTGAAGAAGGGTTATTGAACTCGAGAAGGGATACCGAAACCAAAAGGTTAGCATACCGAAAGGGAAACTATGAGGAGATAAGAAAATGCCTAGCAGATATAGCATGGGAAACAGAGCTCAGGGAAAAGACGGCCCAAGATATGATGGAATACATCACGCAAAAATGCAAGGATGCAGCAAACAAGTTTGTCCCAGTCCAAAAGGAAAACAGTGAAATGAAGATGAGAAACCCATGGTTTAATCAGAGATGTAGGCTAGCTAAGCAGCAAAGTAAAAGGGCATGGAGAAACTATAGGAATAACAGGACACTGGAGAGCAGAGAAAGATACCAGAATGCCATGAATGAATATGTTAGGATGAGAAGAGAGGCAGAAAGACAATACGAAAATGACATCGCAAGCAAGGCAAAGACTCAGCCTAAATTGCTGCATAGCCACATCAGGAGAAAAACAACAGTAAAGGAACAGGTTATGAAATTAAGGTTAGGGGCAGAAGGATTCACTACAAACGACAAGGAAGTGTGTGAGGAACTGAATAAGAAATTCCAGGAGGTCTTCACCTTGGAGCAAGGAGAAATCCCAGAGATAAGAGAGGGAATAGCTAACCAGGAACCACTGGAAGAGTTTGAGATTACCAGCAGGGAAGTAAGGAAGTGTTTACTAGAATTGGATGTGACAAAGGCTATAGGTCCAGATGGAATCTCCCCTTGGATACTAAAGGAAGGAGCAGAAGAACTGTGCCTCCCGCTCTCCATGGTGTATAACAAATCACTGGCAACAGGGGAACTGCCAGAAATTTGGAAAGCAGCTAACGTAGTCCCGATATACAAGAAAGGGGATAGACAGGAGGCACTGAATTACAGACCAGTGTCCCTAACCTGCATACCATGCAAGTTGATGGAGAAGATTGTGCGAAGAAAGCTAGTGGAACATCTGGAGCGAAAGAACTTTGTAACACAGCATCAACATGGATTCAGGGATGGCAGGTCCTGCCTCACAGGGTTACTTGAATTCTACGACCAGGCAACAAAAATAAGGCAAGAAAGAGAAGGGTGGGCAGACTGCATATTTTTGGATTGTCAGAAAGCCTTTGACACAGTGCCACACAAGAGGCTAGTGAAAAAACTGGAGATGCAGGCTAGAGTGAAAGGGAAGGTACTCCGTTGGATACAGGAGTACCTAAGTAACAGGAGACAACGGGTCAGTGTGAGGGGTGAGGTCTCAGATTGGCGAGACGTTACGAGTGGAGTACCGCAGGGGTCAGTCCTTGGACCTATACTGTTTCTGATATATGTAAATGATCTTCCAGAGGGTATAGAATCGTTTCTCTCAATGTTTGCCGATGATGCAAAAATAATGAGGAGGATTGAAACTGAGGACGATAGTAGAAGGCTACAAGATGACCTAGACAGACTGAGTGAATGGTCCAACAAATGGCTGTTGAAGTTCAACCCGAGTAAATGCAAAGTAATGAAACTAGGTGGTGGAAATAGGAGGCCAAACACAGGATACAGAATAGGAGATGAAGTACTTAATGAAACGAACAGAGAGAAAGATCTAGGAGTTGATATCACACCAAACCTGTCTCCTGAAGCCCACATAAAAAGAATAACGTCTGCGGCATATGCGAGGCTGGCTAACATCAGAACAGCGTTCAGGAACCTGTGTAAGGAATCATTCAGAATCTTGTACACCACATATGTAAGACCAATCCTGGAGTATGCGGCCCCAGCATGGAGCCCGTACCTTGTCAAGCACAAGACGAAGCTGGAAAAAGTCCAAAGGTATGCCACTAGACTAGTCCCAGAACTAAGAGGCATGAGTTACGAGGAAAGGCTGCGGGAAATGCACCTTACGACACTGGAAGACAGAAGAGTAAGGGGAGACATGATCACAACCTACAAAATCCTCAGAGGAATCGACCGGGTAAACAAGGATAAACTATTCAACACTGGTGGGACGCGAACAAGGGGACACAGGTGGAAACTGAGTACTCACATGAGCCACAGAGACGTTAGAAGGAACTTTTTTAGTGTTAGAGTAGTTAACGGATGGAATGCATTAGGCAGTGATGTGGTGGAGGCTGACTCCATACACAGTTTTAAATGTAGATATGATAGAGCCCAGTAGGCTCAGGAATCTGTACACCAGTTGATTGACAGTTGAGAGGCGGGACCAAAGAGCCAAAGCTCAACCCCCGCAAGCACAAATAGGTGAGTACAAATAGGTGAGTACACACACACACACACACACACACACACACTTATTGCTGACGATGCAAAGTTAATGAGAAGAGTTGTGACAGATGAGAATTGTAAGATTCTCAAAGATTACTTAAACAAGTTGCAGAATTGGTCCGAGAAGTGGATACTTGAGTTCAACACCGGCAAGTATAAGTTGATGAAAATAGGAACAGGCGGCAGCAGACCAAAAAGGCAGTCCACGATGAAGGGAAACTACGTCTCGATAACGACAAGAGAAAAAGACCTGGGTGTAGACATGAAATCAATCCTTAATGCTCTGGAGGCTCATATATAAATAGGAATACGACAGCAGCGTTCTCTAGCAAAAGTCAGGGGCCAGATTCACGAAGAAGTTACGCAAGTACTAACGAACGTGTACATCTTTCCTCAATCTTTGACGGCTTTGGTTACATTTATTAAACAGTTTACAAGCATGAAAACTTTCCAGTCAACTGGTGTTATTGTTATAAACAGCCTCTTGGTGCTTCAGAGCTCATTAACTGTTTAATAATTGTAAACAAAGCCGCCAAATATTGAGAAAAGATTGACAGGTTCCTAAGTGCTTGCGTAACTGCTTCGTGAATGTGGCCCCTGTTGGCCCTCACAGCTCCTACCACACCCTCAGTGGCCCAATTAACTCCTAGGGAAGTGTTCGATGATTACTCATTTTTATTTCACAATCTTTTATTAAATTTTGAGGCCTCTATTCGTTTGCAGTCAATCCATTTATACCAGTGTCCATTGATTTAATAACACTAATGGGTAATAGGTGATATTTTTTTGCATTGCTTATTCCTCCAGAGTATAACTTTCCATTGAGCTTTGCCTCAGACAGCTTAGTGAAGACGTTTTGAAGGCTCCTGACTCCTTGGTTAGAGCTGAGTCGAATGTTTTCACGAGTCGGCTGCCTTCAGGTGCCTTCAGGTGCCTTCAGGTGCCTTCAGGTGCCTTCAGGTGCCTTCAGGTGCCTTCAGGTGCCTTCAGGTGCCTTCAGGTATCTTCAAGACGTCTTCCCTAAGCTGTCTAAGGTAAAGGTCTAAGGAAGGTTTGAGGAAATAACAACCATTTTCTATACACTGGAGTCATAAGCAATCAGAAAATAACAATATACTACCCAGGACAAGAATGTTTACACAATGTAATTTGTTTCACATGTGCATTTATGTTATTTATATTAACCACGTAAGCATCCAATATAGATCATGGCAACGGTAGTTATAATCGTTTTCTCACAAATTCGACTAGTGCATAATTATCATAATGTATGTTCAGGCTGTGCCTGTTAGTATGTCAGTTTGTCTGTTAGCCTTTTCGATAGTTTATCTATTAATCTGTCTATTAGGCTGGCTGCTATCTATTTGTATATTGGGCTTTCTGCTATATATATATGCCTGTCTAGCTGTCTGTCTCTCCTGACAATTACTGCCCAGCAGTTCCAAAGGCTGGAGAATTATTGGCATTGTTTAGCAATTGTTGCTAAACATTTAGATATAAATTCATTGTTTATGTTGACAAAATAACTCAGAATACATCAACTAAGTAATGCAGTGTTGTGAAACTATTATTATTTTTGTTTTAGATTTTGTTAAAAATATAAACATTTTATTTGTGTCGAAATATGAGTTGAGTTTTTAAAGAATTCTGTTATTTAGTGTGTAAGTCTTAGTCTCTTTAACTGCGAGTGTCTTAATATGTGAGTCTCACTGTAAGTGTATCTTCTGTCTGTATGACTCTTAGTATGGTATTCAATGTTTGCGAGTCTCTCCATGTATGTGAGTCTCTCTCTTAGTCTCTGTATCAGTCTCATATAGTCAGTGTGTGTCTCGCAGTCTGTGATTCTCTCGTACTCTGTGAGAGACTCGTACTTTTGGAACCACTTCGAGTACTCTGTGAGCTTGATACAGTCTGAGTTGCTCATACCCTGTGGGTCTCACTATCACCCTAGCGCCTGAATGGCTTTTCCAATTTATATGAAAATTACCACTTTGCCTTTTCACGATGCATGTAGCGTCTGCTGAACTTTCGATCGTGATTGGCTACATGAAAAGCAATTGATCAAGGTTTACCAATTTGGTTCTGAATATCTCGATGATTGTTGTGTATAAAAATCAAAGAAGTTTTGCATAAATGTGTTTATTTAGAGGCCCGAGAACCTTATTAAGTCACCTACTTAACTTATATTACCTGACGGCTGAGTGGAGAGCGCTCGGCATTCGTAGTCCTAAAGTTCCGTGTTCGATTCCCGGCGGAGGGGGAAACAAATGTGCAGTTTTCTTCACCCTGATGCAGCTGTTCACCTAGCAGTAAATAGGTACCTGGGAGTTAGACAGCTACTACGGGCTGCTTCCTAGGGGTGTGTAACAAAAAGGAGGCCTGGTCGAGGACCGGGCCGCCGGGACGCTAAGCCCCGAAATCACTTCAAGATAACTTCAAGATAACCTTAAGACCAAGGCTGTTCTCTGGTTCTGTGCGGGTCACATTTTGTATTTTTCGAGTCTTCAATTTCTTCATATTGTTTGAAACTGGGATCAAAGGCACATTATGAGGGACTAAAGGAGGTTTCTGCTATGTCTTAGAGTAGGAGTTAGTCTTTAACATTACCCGATGGTCAATACTGTAGGGTTAATGTAGCGTTAATGATACATTAACACACACATATGGTGCAGTTGCTTACTGAGTATTCAACCGCAGAATGTGAGTAATGTGTGCTTACAATGATAAAATATAATTATCAGTCTGTCCAAAGTTGGAGGCTAGACGCATAGGGCTAGTCTCACCCAAGTTTGTCAGGGGGAATAGTCTGGAGTACGGGACAGACATAGGCTGGTCGTGGTAGGCGTAGGTTAAATGCCTTAAGAAATATTAGCCTCATAGAGACCCTCACAAGGTTTTCGTGCAGTTAAGTGTGAAATATTTGGTATGATTTCCTTGGATTTATAGTAATTGTAATATTATATTTGAGTGACTTATACAGTTGTTTCAGTGCTTATTAATAATACATTTTTCTGAAACGGGGGGGGGGGGACAACTGGGTCAGTGAAAAATGAGGGGTGGAATGGGGGGGGGGGGCGGGGAAAGGCAGACTATCCTGGACACTGACGGCTATCCCTCTTAGTATCCATAGATATGAAAAAAAATTTGTTAATTGCTTGTGTGGGAACCGACCTGTGAGATTTATGTGTATTTAATTTATATGAATTTATATAGAATTTATATTAACGTTAATTTATATATTTCAATAGCAATTTTTATGATGTTTAGCAGACTGTATTTCTGCAATATTCTCACAACTTGATTCATACACATTATGAGCATTCTATATAAAATTTATAAATATGCAGCCAATCAAACTACAGTATTAAACTACATATATTAGTAAATAAATTTTGGAGGTGCCTTATCTTATTGTATGGTAGACTTAGTATAGAGGTAGAGGAGCCGAGCGGACAGCACACTGGACTTGTGATCTTGTGGTCCCGGGTTCGATCCCGGGCGCCGGCGAGAAACAATGGGCAGAGTTTCTTTCACCCTATGCTCCTGTTACTTAGCAGTAAAATAGGTATCTGGGTGTTAGTCAGCAGTCACGGGCTGCTTCCTGGGGGTGGAGGCCTGGTCGAGGACCGGGCCGCAGGGACATTAAAGCCCCGAAATCATCTCAAGATAACCTCAAGATAGTCCACCAGGTATAACTAGGATGTAGACACCAAATAATTCTCATGTGAGGTCAGCTTCCACCACCCATAGTAACTGATGTACCAAGATTAATTCTTGTTTCGTCTTCTATTATTCCTATCAAAGGGCACTAGTTGTAAGCAGGAATCCTAATATATGACACCTATATCAGATGATACGTTTGTTATATTATTAGATAAGGACTAAGGATTAATTACCTGGGTTGAGTCGTTGCCTCCTGTTCTAACCGGAATTAATCATATCTACCAATCATTACTGGCCAATAATGACTTAGATAAGATAGCGGAAAGACACTTCTCTTGTGGTTGTTGAATGCGTGTTGATGATGGTAAAAGCACTAATTTAATCTCCATAATATTTCGTCCAAGGGAGAATTATAGGAGCTCAATTTGCTCCCCAGTGACTCTGGTCTAACAACAATGGCAATGACCTCCCTCACCACTGACGCCTGGCTCTCTTTGTCCGGATGTCAATAAGTGATAGAAGGGTCACATTTACTCTATTTTGATACTGATAATTAAGTTAATTCAAATGAGATATTTTTGTGGTGTTCAAAGTCAAAATACAGCTGTATTTTCTATATATAATATATATAGATACATTAACTATAATTCCCAACAGAATAGCTGGTGAATTTATTGAGCTATGTGGCAATGATATCGCGTTACCCATACTATCAGGAGCACTCTGCTGGCGTACAGGATCCCTTAACCGCTCGTCCAACACAACCGGACAAAAGAGGAAGGTAGCCGAGGCTACCCTCCTCTTTTGTCCAGTCGTGTTGGTCGAGCGGTTAAGGGATCCTGTACGCCAGCAGAGTGCTCCTTGCAGTATGGGTTCCACTCACTTCAGGGGTGTGAGTTTTCAGTTGCATATAGTCCTGGGGACCATTCAGGCTTGTTCGCATTTGTGTTCCTCACGTGTGCCCCAAAGAATGAGGTGATTTGATAAAATGTTATGCCCATGATTACCAACCGAGTGCTGGCAAGGGGATGGAAATAACCTTGGCTACCATCCTCCTTTGTCCGGTCGTGTTGGTCCGAGTGGTTAAGGGATCCTGTATGCCAGCAGAGTGCTCCTAGCAATATGGGTTCGAGTCACGTCAGGGGTGTGAGTTTTCAGCTATATATATATACATATAACTGAAAACTCACACCCCAGAAGTGACTCGAACCCATACTGCCAGGAGCAACGCAACTGGTATGTACAGGGACGCCTTAATCCGCTTGACCATCACGACCGGACAATAAGGAAGTGATAGCCGAAGCTATTTGAACCACTTCCCCGCCGGCACTCGGATGGTAATCTTGGGCATAGCATTTTATCAAATCACCTCATTCTTTGGGGCACACGTGAGGAACACAAATGCAAACAAGCCTGAATGGTCCCCAGGACAATATACAACTGAAAACTCACACCCCAGAAGTGACTCGAACCCATACTGCCAGGAGCAACGCAACTGGTATGTACAGGGATGCCTTAATCCGCTTGACCATCATGACCGGACAATAAGGAAGTGATAGCCGAAGCTATTTGAACCACTTCCCCGCCGGCACTCGGATGGTAATCTTGGGCATAGCATTTTATCAAATCACCTCATTCTTTGGGGCACACGTGAGGAACACAAATGCAAACAAGCCTGAATGGTCCCCAGGACTATATACAACTGAAAACTCACATCCCAGAAGTGACTCGAACCCATACTGCCAGGAGCAACGCAACTGGTATGTACAGGGACGCCTTAATCCACTTGACCATCACGACCGGACAATAGAAGTGGTTCAAATAGCTTCGGCTATCACTTCCTTATTGTCCGGTCGTGATGGTCAAGCGGATTAAGGCGTCCCTGTTAACATAAGCGTTAACAACACTCCTCTTGTACTTGTCTGGGCACGCACTGTTGGCATTCAGGCACATTCCTATGTTCGTTTCCTTAGTGTAGACTGCAGTGTGAAAAACTCCGCCCCTTTCCATGACTACTACATCTAGAAAGGGCAGCTTCCCATCCTTCTCCATCTCGTATGTGAAACACAACACAGAATTCTGCTCAAATGCCTTCTTCAGCTCCTGCAGATGTCTGACATCAGGTACCTGTGTAAAAATGTTGTCAACATACATGCAGTATACGGCCGGTTTCAAGTTCATGTCGACTAAGACTTTTTGCTCGATGGTACCCATGTAGAAGTATGCAAACAGGACACCTAGGGGAGAACCCATGGCTACCCCATCTACTTGCTTATACATGTGTCTATCCCGGCTCAAGAAGGGTGCCTATTTTGTAGAAGCTTGGAGTAGTTTCCTTAAAATGTTTTCTGGTATGTCAAGAGGAGTACAGGCCGGATCACGATACACTCTGTCGGCTATCATCCCGATTGTTTCATCCACAGGTACGTTGGTAAACAGGGATTCTACGTCCAACGAGGCTCTTATCCCTGTGGCCCGTGTTCCCCGCAGTAAGTCAACAAATTCCTTTAAAGACTTCAGGCTGAAGGCGCAAGGGACATAAGGAGTCAGCAAGCCATTGAGTCGTTTCGCCAGTCTGTACGTGGGTGTGGGTATCTGGCTGATGATTGGCCGAAGTGGGTTTCCAGGCTTGTGTGTCTTGACATTTCCATACGCATATCCAGGTTTATATACCCCAATAATCTTTGGCAGGTGTAGTCCGGATTTCTTGGCGTTCACAGTTTCGATCAATTTGTTGACCTTTGCTTTCAATTCGGCTGTAGTGTCCTTCGTTACCCTTTGGAATTTAGTTTGGTCAGAGAGTATAAGGTTCATTTTCGCCAGATATTCGTCTTTTTTATGAATGACGTATATTGGCGATTTGTCACCTCTCCTGACAACTATCTCCTTATTCTCACGAAGGCTCTAAGCTGCTGCTTTGAGCTCGGGGAACAGTATGGTGCTTCTGTAGTTGCCTCGATTATTTCCTCCTTCTGCAATAAGTTCTGCTTGTAAGGTATCTTTGGTGGTGACCTTCTTTTGTGTCTCGAGGTCGAATATGTCGTCCAACAGAATCTCCAACTCCACTTTCCGGGCCATCTCACTCGGTCTGGACATAACGTGACAGTTTATACCCAGATTTAGGAAAGTGACTTGGTCCTCAGTGAGGTTGATTCCTGCAAGGTTCAGGAAGCCATCTCTTGGTCGTGGAATTGTCATAGGTCCTCCATATAATGTTGTTAGCTTCTTGATAATCCTTGTTTCAGTGCTGAGGTGATGTTGGTCTGTGAGGATGTTGAGGTGTTGTTCAATGCGGGTACGGATACTTTCGTCGATGTTGCTATTTCTCCACTCGTTTGTAGCATGAAGTAGTTGCGTTTTGTTGTCTTTGATTTCATTCTCTGCCTTGTATATCTGATCACGAATCAGATCCTGGCGATATTTTATCGTGAAGGCTTGATTCCTTGCTGCTGGGTCGTGCGCTTTAATATTAGTATATTTTGGTAGCAGTCTTTCCTGTAGACATATATTATTAAATATGACCGAAAAAGTAAGATTAATAATTCTAACACGAATTTTCTCAATCTTTCGTACATTTCTTTTCACTGTTGGAGGTAAATCAAAAATCAATTCTCCAAAATTCATTTTTATTTCTAGTCTGACGCGACACGAGCGCGTTTCGTAAAACTTATTACATTTTCAAAGACTTTAGTTTACAAATACACAACTGAATAGAACTTACGCATCTCCGATTTTATATCTACATTTGAGTGAGGTGGATGGGGTGAGGTGGCATTAATAGGGTATTAATTTCATCAACACAAGACAGAACAAGAGGTGGTATTAATAGGGTATTAATTTCATCAACACAAGACAGAACACGAAACAATGGGTATTGAATAGAAGTGTTTGTAGAAAGCCTATTGGTCCATATTTCTTGATGCTTCTATATTGGAGCGGAGTCTTGAGGTGGGTAGAATATAGTTGTGCATTAATTGGCTGTTGATTGCTGGTGTTGACTTCTTGATGTGTAGTGCCTCGCAAACGTCAAGCCGCCTGCTATCGCTGTATCTATCGATGATTTCTGTGTTGTTTACTAGGATTTCTCCGGCGATGGTTTGGTTGTGGGAAGAGATTATATGTTCCTTAATGGAGCCCTGTTGCTTATGCATCGTTAAACGCCTAGAAAGAGATGTTGTTGTCTTGCCTATATACTGGGTTTTTTGGAGCTTACAGTCCCCAAGAGGGCATTTAAAGGCATAGACGACGTTAGTCTCTTTTAAAGCGTTCTGTTTTGTGTCTGGAGAGTTTCTCATGAGTAGGTTGGCCGTTTTTCTGGTTTTATAGTAAATCGTCAGTTGTATCCTCTGATTTTTGTCTGTAGGGATAACGTTTCTATTAACAATATCTTTCAGGACCCTTTCCTCCGTTTTATGAGCTGTGGAAAAGAAGTTCCTGTAAAATAGTCTAATAGGGGGTATAGGTGTTGTGTTAGTTGTCTCTTCAGAGGTTGCATGGCGTTTCACTTTCCTTCTTATGATGTCTTCGACGAAACCATTGGAGAAGCCGTTGTTGACTGGGACCTGCCTTACCCTACAGAGTTCTTCGTCGACTTGCTTCCATTCTGAGCTGTGGCTGAGAGCACGGTCGACATATGCGTTAACAACACTCCTCTTGTACCTGTCTGGGCAGTCGCTGTTGGCATTTAGGCACATTCCTATGCTCGTTTCCTTAGTGTAGACTGCAGTGTGGAAACCTCCGCTCCTTTCCATGACTGTTACATCTAGAAAGGGCAGCTTCCCATCCTTTTCCATCTCGTAAGTGAAACGCAGCACGGAACTCTGCTTAAATGCCTCCTTCAGCTCATGCAGATGTCTGACATCAGGTACCTGTGTAAAAATGTCGTCAACATACCTGCAGTATATGGCCGGTTTCAAGTTCATGTCGACTAGGACTTTTCGCTCGATGGTACCCATGTAGAAGTTTGCAAACAGGACACCTAGGGGAGAACCCATGGCGACCCCATCTACTTGCTTATACATGTGCCCATCCGGGCTCAAGAAGGGTGCCTCTTTAGTACAAGCTTGGAGTAGTTTCCTCAGAATGTTTTCTGGTATGTCAAGAGGAGTACAGGCTGGATCACGATACACTCTGTCGGCTATCATCCCGATAGTCTCGTCCACAGGTACGTTGGTAAACAGCGATTCTACGTCCAACGAGGCTCTTATCCCTGTGGCCCGTGTGCCCCGCAGTAAGTCAACAAATTCCTTTGGAGACTTCAGGCTGAAGGCGTAGGGAACATAAGGAGTCAGCAGGCCGTTGAGTCGCTTTGCCAGTCTGTAAGTGGGTGTGGGTATCTGGCTAATGATTGGTCGAAGTGGGTTTCCAGGCTTGTGTGTCTTGACATTTCCATACGCATATCCAGGTTTATATTCCCTAATGATCTTTGGCAGGTGGAGTCCGGATTTCTTGGCGTTCACAGTTTCGATCAGTTTGTTGACCTTTGCTTTTAATTCGGCTGTAGTGTCCTTCGTTACCCTTTGGAACTTAGTTTGGTCAGAGAGTATGATGTTCATTTTCGCCAGATATTCGTCTTTTTTAAGAATGACATATTTTGGCGACTTGTCACCTCTCCTGACAACTATCTCCTTGTTCTCACGAAGGCTTTTAGCTGCCGCTTTGAGCTCGGGAGACAGTATGGTGCTTCTGTAATTGCCTCGATTCTTTCCTCCTTCTGCAATAAGTTCTGCTTGTAAGGTATCTATGGTAGTGACCTTCTTTTGTGTCTCGAGGTCGAATATGTCGTCCAACAGAATTTCCAACTCTACTTTCCGGGCCATCTCACTCGGTCTGGACATAACATGACAGTTTATGCCCAGATTTAGGAGAGTGACTTGGTCCTCAGTGAGGATAATTCCTGCAAGGTTCAGGAAGCCATCTCTTGGTCGTGGAATTGCCATAGGTCCTCCATATAATGTTGTTAGCTTCTTGATAATCCTTGTTTCAGTGCTGAGGTGATGTTGGTCTGTGAGGATGTCGAGGTGTTGTTCAATGCGGGTACGGATACTTTCGTCGATGTTGCTATTTCTCCACTCGTTTGTAGCATGAAGTAGTTGCGTTTTGTTGTTTTTGATTTCATTCTCTGCCTTGTATATCTGATCACGAATCAGATCCTGGCGATATTTTACCGTGAAGGCTTAATTCCTTGCTGCTGGGTCGTGCGCTTTAATATTAGTATATTTTGGTAGCAGTCTTTCCTGTATACATATATTATTAAATATGACCGAAAATCGAAAAAAAAGGAAAATCTTTGACCCCTAATTGAATTTTTTTTTCTCCCCTCCTATTTATGCTACATGCCGAGACCTGGACCAGATGAAACCCCTCTCATATAGAACTCGTCAAAAAAGTTTGATTGAAATAATTTTGAAAAAATGAACCATTTTGAAAAACTTACCTATTGACCCCTTAATGCCCTCTTAGGGACTGTAAGCTCCAAAAAACCCAGTATATAGGCAAGACAACAACATCTCTTTCTAGGCGTTTAACGATGCATAAGCAACAGGGCTCCATTAAGGAACATATAATCTCTTCCCACAACCAAACCATCGCCAGAGAAATCCTAGTAAACAACACAGAAATCATCGATAGATACAGCGATAGCAGGCGGCTTGACGTTTGCGAGGCACTACACATCAAGAAGTCAACACCAGCAATCAACAGCCAATTAATGCACAACTATATTCTACCCACCTCAAGACTCCGCTCCAATATAGACACATCAAGAAATATGGACCAATAGGCTTTCTACAAACACTTCTATTCAATACCCATTGTTTCGTGTTCTGTCTTGTGTTGATGAAATTAATACCCTATTAATACCACCTCTTGTTCTGTCTTGTGTTGATGAAATTAATACCCTATTAATGCCACCTCACCCCATCCACCTCACTAAAATGTAGATATAAAATCGGAGATGCGTAAGTTCTATTCAGTTGTGTATTTGTAAACTAAAGTCTTTGAAAATGTAATAAGTTTTACGATATGCGCTCGTGTCGCGTCAGCCTAGAAATAAAAATGAATTTTGGAGAATTGATTTTTGATTTACCTCCAACAGTGAAAAGAAATGTACGAAAGATTGAGAAAATTCGTGTTAGATTTATTAATCTTACTTTTTCGGTCATATTTAATAATATATATATATATATATATATATATATATATATATATATATATATATATATATATATATATATATATATATATATATATATTATTAAATATGACCGAAAAAGTAAGATTAAGAATTCCAACACGAATTTTCTCGATCTTTCTTACGTTTCTTATCACTGTTGATGGTAATTCAAAAATCAATTCTCCAAAATTCATTTTTATTTCTAGTCTGACACGACATTTGAGCGTGTTTCGTAAAACTTATTATTTTCAAAGACTTTATTTTACACACACACACACACACAACTTTAACTGAATAGAGCTTAAACATCTTTCGAATTCTTATACCTACATTTGGGTGAAGTGACATGTTACAATAGTTTTGGATGAGGTGGAAATAAACTTTTAACACTAGACAGAACACGAAACAATGAAATACAAACAGGTATTAAAGCTAGGTAACTGCAGAAGGCCTATTTTTATTGGTCCATATTTCTTGATGCTTCTATATTGGAGCGGAGTCTTGAAGTGGGTAGAATATAGTTGTGCATTAATTGGCTGTTGATTGATGGTGTTAACTTCTTCTTGATGTGTTGTGCCTCGTTGACGTCAAGCCGCCTGCTATCGCTGTATCTATCGATGATTTCTGTGTTGTTTGCTAAGATTTCTTTGGTGATGGTTTGGTTGTGGGAAGAGACTATATGTTCCTTAATGGAGCCCTGTTGTTTATGCATCGTTAAACGCCTGGAAAGGGAAGTTGTTGTCTTGCCTATATACTGAGTTTTTTGAGGCTTACAGTCCCCAAGAGGGCACTTGAAGGCATAAACGACGTTGGTCGATGAGTAGGCTGGCCGTTTTTTTGGTTTTATAGTAAATTGTCAGTTGTATCTTCTGATTTTTTTCTGTAGGGATAACGTTTCTACTAACAATATCTTTCAGGACCCTTTCCTCCGTTTTATGGGCTGTGGAAAAGAAGTTCCTGTAAAATAGTCTAATAGGGGGTATAGGTCTTGTGTTAGTTGTCTCTTCAGAGGTTGCATGGCGTTTCACTTTCCTTCTTATGATGTCTTCCACGAAACCATTGGAGAAGCCGTTGTTGACTAGGACCTGCCTTACTATACAGAGTTCTTCGTCAACTTGCTTCCATTCTGAGGTGTGGCTGAGAGCACGGTCGACATAAGCATTAACAACACTCCTCTTGTACCTGTCTGGGCACTCACTGTTGGCATTCAGGCAAATTCCTATGTTCGTTTCCTTAGTGTAGACTGCAGTGTGGAAAACTCCGCTCCTTTCCATGACTACTACATCTAGAAAGGGCAGCTTCCCATCCTTCTCCATCTCGTAAGTGAAACGCAACACAGAATTCTGCTCAAATGCCTTCTTCAGCTCCTGCAGATGTCTGACATCAGGTACCTGTGTAAAAATGTCGTCAACATACATGCAGTATACGGCCGGTTTCAAGTTCATGTCGACTAAGACTTTTTGCTCGATGTTACCCATGTAGAAGTATGCAAACAGGACACCTAGGGGAGAACCCATGGCTACCCTATCTACTTGCTTATACATGTGTCTATCCGGGCTCAAGAAGGGTGCCTCTTTTGTAGAAGCTTGGAGTAGTTTCCTTAAAATGTTTTCTGGTATGTCAAGAGGAGTACAGGCCGGATCACGATACACTCTGTCGGCTATCATCCCGATTGTTTCATCCATAGGTACGTTGGTGAACAGTGATTCTACGTCCAACGAGGCTCTTATCCCTGTGGCCCGTGTGCCCCGCAGTAAGTCAACAAATTCCTTTGGAGACTTCAGGCTGAAGGCGCAAGGGACATAAGGAGTCAGCAGGCTGTTGAGTCGCTTCGCCAGTCTGTACGTGGGTGTGGGTATCTGGCTAATGATTGGCCGAAGTGGGTTTCCAGGCTTGTGTGTCTTGACATTTCCATACGCATATTGTCACGTGGGGGTGGGCGGTCCGGGGCTCTGCTAACACTCGGCTGCTAGGGGCTCAAAGGCCCAAATACTCAGCCCCTCCGACTCCCTGGATTCACCGGAGTCTCCTTGGTCACACAAGATAGGACCAACAATGCCCACCTCCGCAGGTCTTTGCTTCCACCACAAAGGGGTGCCACTGATTCACCCTGGAAGCCCTTCAGTCAAACACGGGGAAACTGCTGTTAACAGTTCCGGCCTAGACCCGTGGGGGAGTGAAGGAAGACTCAGGCTTACCTATAACCATAACCTCCCTGAGTCTTGCCTGCCAGACAAAAAAAAAGGTTGCAGGAACTCCTTTCCCGCCTGTCTTCTCTATCTTCCTCTTAGCAAGGTCGCCAGCTGGGTTATTATATCTGCACCCCAGCAATGCAGTTCAGTGGGTGTATTATATATCGTTTGTAGCCAGAAATGTATGCTCATAGAGAATTATTATAAATGGAGGCACACTCAAACACAGTAATAAAATGTGTGGATTTACTGATGCAAATTACATGAACGCACACACACAATCACAAGTAATACATGAATATGGAATATGGATAATGAGCCTGGAGATCGTCAGCCTCTTCTTCCACGACCATCCAACACTCCTTCAACTGGGCAGGAAGACAGGAGTCTCACACTCTCACAGGAGGGCCTCTTCACCACGTCGGCACCTCTTCTTCACTGTCCTGCCATCCATACACACTGTCCTCTCTGACAGTCCTGGACACAAGCTGCCTTGCAGCCTATTCTACTATTAAAGTAATAAAGTCTTGCTGCCACATACACAAGTAAATATTGTGGCCTAACTAGCCTACTCATACAAGGGGTAATGGGAGGGAAAAATGATCTACCTTACACTCCTGGCTCACGACGCCTGTCCCTCGATGGTGTGAGGTTCCCACGCTTCCTTGGGTCGATCCTCGACGATCCAGGACGTTCCACAGGTCCTCAGGTGTCGTGAAGCCTTCGCGTCGTCGCCGTTCCAATCCCTGAGATTCAGCTGCCCCAATCCTGGTTCATCGATGGGCGCTGAGCTAATCACTATTTTTCCCCACACTCGCCTCTCCCACAGGGCGTCGCTCCTTGTCCTAGGCACGGTGTCGTCCTTCCAAGATTCTCAGTGGATGTGACCCCAGTCACAGCTGGGCTTGCTCGCCCCACCTTCCAGACCTCTACGTCCAGCCAGCGGCGCCGCCCAGCGTCGTCGCCGACTATTTTCCAAGTTTGGCACTTCTCTGCTCACTGAACTTGGTTCCTCTTTGGCTTCCCAGAAGCGCAGGGTCTCCAATAACTGTGATGGGCAGCGAAGGCCAGCTCAATCCACTGAACAAGGCTTGCAGAGCCTCCAATCCTTGAGAGCAGACCGAGGCGCGTCCTGTCGCTTCCACGGTCAGTACAACTCTGACGTTGGCACCGCCCGGGGCACTCGGTGACGTCATGGCGGGCCCTGATTTGTCGCCCGCGACCTACGTCGGCGAATCCGCGATCGGCTTGTCTCCCTTCCAAAAGGTCATATCTGCCGTAGGGGATACTGTTTCATTTTATAACAGGGCGCCAATTTTCCTTTATTTACAACTCATAATATAACTTCCTTCCCTTAACTGGCAGCCGGTCTGGTCGCCACATATATCATTAGACTCCCTGAACCTCAGAGAATCAGTAGGGAGAGCTGATATGACTCTTTAAGCCGGCAAACGAAAGAAATAGGAGAGGGCACCGTAACATACCCCTCCCCTTAAAATAAGAGTCATATCGGAAGAGCAGCTCTCAAGAGGGCAATCTATACTCTTGCTCCCTCCGTTCCTGAAGTGTCACTCCTCCAGTTGGTGACGTGGCTCGTACCACCTTGCCAGTCACTTGCCTCATTGTATCTCCACCTCGCATAGTACCGGGTGTGATGGGTGTTCCCTGAACACCTACAAGAAATCTTCTCTCCGTGGCTACGGGTGTACTCCCACGGCTCGTTACCACTGTAAGATTCAGTGCATGCAGCGCCTCCACCGCGTCGTGCACTCCGAGATAGTCTTGCATTTACACTGCGTCCTACAGGTACTCCATGTTTCCTCTCATGATCTCCTCTTCGCCAATCTTCTCTCTTCTCGGTTCCTCTTCTCCCGTAGGTGCGTTGTCTCCTCACAGTGGCACTTGTAACCCATACTCCATCCAGCAGCTCCCTCTCTTCCACACTAGGCTTTTGCGATGGCC
Source organism: Procambarus clarkii (assembly GCF_040958095.1). Lineage (NCBI taxonomy): Eukaryota > Metazoa > Arthropoda > Malacostraca > Decapoda > Cambaridae > Procambarus > Procambarus clarkii. The sequence goes on along the minus strand of NC_091156.1, from coordinate 36,834,767 downwards.
CAATGCCCCTCTGGTTAGGCTGGCGCCTACCCTGGGTGTACCTATTCCCTGCTTTCTTCGTATTGCCTTTCCTATACCACTCGCTCCTTAGTTCCCGACGAACATCTTCACTCCTCCATGAGATTCTCTTCCCTGCAGACGTCTTCTTCGGTTCGTGGTTGGGCTCATCCACCTCCCTGTGGCTCACCTCACCACGGTGGTTCACCTTGCACCTACCACTATTCATCTGGCCGGCATAGGGTGCACTGCGTCGTGGCTCCTCCACTCTGCCCCTCACTGCCGTTCGCTCATCCACTGAGCTTACTTTATTCACGTTTCTGTATGGAGGGAGTGCGGTCTGCAGCCTCTTCACCGCCCCAGGCATTTGTACGGCTGCTCCTCGCCACTCCTCCACACGCATCATCAGGCTTAGTCGGAGGGCTTCGTCGGGGTTTTCCACTACCTCCGACGACCTCTCTGCACTCTCGCCCTCGTTGTCGTCGTCTCTGGCGACGTTTCCCCTGGCGAAGTCGGCTTCCTCTCTATCATCTGGAACGACCGATACCTCACCCGGCAGGGTTGTACCGCTGCTTGCAACATAGGCACTCCTGGCCCAATCAGGTTGTATCCTGCCTCCTCCGAGGTCATTACCCAGCACCATCTGTACATGCTCTAGGGGTAACTTAGGGGCTACAGCTACTATAGCTTTCTCGACTCCGCAGTCGGCAATCAGCGGTACTTCGTGAAGTGGCAACCTGTATTCCTCCCCCACACTGCGTATCCTCACCACTCCCACAAGCGAATCATTAAATTCCTTGGGGAGAATACTCCTGGTCACCATACTTATGTCAGCACCCGTATCTCGAAGCACGGCAACCTCCACTGGGTCTGACTTTCCAAACTTCACGTTGGCCCCGAAAACGAAGGGATGTTCACCCAACTTCATTTCCCAACCAGTCACGTTGGGTCCACTATAATATGGAGTGTGAACAAACACTCTCTCCTCTTCCAACATTAATCCTACATTCCTTCGGTGCTCCTCACACTCGCGGGCATAATGTCCTCTCACACCACAGTTGTAGCATCGGCCACCTCCCCTGGGTGACCACTCGCTAGTCACTCTGGCGGTACCACTTGCAGACGTCCCCTGGGTCCTCCTTGGACTCCCTGTCGTCGTATCCGGGACTGCAGCACTCGCTCCCGAGTTAGGTCCACTGCTCACAGCTTGGGGCTTCCTCCCCGCGTCTCTTGAGCTCTTGAACCACGTTACTTCATCGGGCACACTACTCTTGGGAGAGTCCCCACCCGTCCTTGCTCCTCTTGAACTCCTAAGGTCCCCTCCCGACCTGGGGTAAGGCGAGTGTCTGGGCGGCCCCTCCCTCCTGATATGTAGTGCCTCCTCCAGCATGTCGGCTCGGTCCGCTGCAGCCTTCAGGTCCTTAATACCTGCTTCTCTCAACCTTACTCGCAACTCAGGATGGAGCACTGACATAAACTTCTCCATCACTATCAGTCGTTTGATATCATCCACCGACTCCGCTTCCTCCGCCTTCAACCATCGTAGGAATTTCCGTTCCATATCCCTGGCGGTCTCGGCGTAAGTCTTTCCCGACGCTCTTGTACACTCTCTGAACCGCTTCCGGTACATCTCCGGAGTCAGCCGGAATGAGTGGAGAACCGCATTCATAATCGCGTCATAACTAGTACACTCCTCTAGGTCCAGCATGTTATAGGCTTCCCGGGCCTCACCAGTCAACCTGCCCTGGACCAGAGCAGCCCAATCATCTTCCGGCCACTCCTTCAGAGTTGCTATCCGTTCAAAGTGTTCGAAGAACGCCTCAGCTTCTTGTGGTTGGAACGTAGGTAAGTCACGTTCCCTTACCTTGAGGTCATCCCGCCGTGCAGGTAGTGAGGGCAGACCACGTTCAACGCGACGCAATTCGACTTCTTTCTTTGCCCTTATCTCCTCCAGTCGCAGTTGTCTCTCTCCCTCTTCTCGCTGCAGCCGAGCTTCTCGCTCCTCTCGCTGCAGCTCAGCCGCACGTTCCTCTCGCTGCAGCTCAGCCGCACGTTCCTCTCGCTGCATCTGCGCTTCTATCTCCTCTCGTCGCAGCTGGGCTTCCAGTTGCATCTTCATTATTTCCAGTTGCAGGCTCCTCTTATTACAGCTGGACCTTCCACTGCTCCCATGTTCACTGTGAATTCTCTCCACACTGGTAGGCGCTTGGGGAGGCCTCAGTCGGGACGGTTCACTTTGCGACGGCTCTCCTCGGGACGGCTCCTCTTGAGATGGCTCCTCTCCCGTCGCTTCCTCTCGAGCTGTGAGCTGGGCCATGATCTCTATCCTTCGCTCTGCTACCTTAGTCGTCCTCAACCTGATCCCAAAGTGGTTTGCCACTTGTTGGAGCTGGGCCTTGGTACACTCTTCCAAAATTCTCTCGTCCCTTGTGTCAATAAATTTCTTTACTTTGTCCTCCTCCATCTCTATATCATTGAGCATACACGACAGCACGGACAAGTTAGTAGGCACTAATTTCACCGTTTCAGTCCCTTAGCCGGTTGAGTAACAGTACTACTGAATTCAATGGCCACACTGTATTAGTACCCTGGCAACACTTGTCTAGAAATTTGGTCCACACTGTAGCTTGATCCACGCTTCCTGGCGAGGTTCCCAGTTCTTGGCTACTGGGGTTCGAATCCTGGCAAGGTCGCCAGTTCTCTTGTCACGTGGGGGTGGGCGGTCCGGGGCTCTGCTAACACTCGGCTGCTAGGGGCTCAAAGGCCCAAATACTCAGCCCCTCCGACTCCCTGGATTCACCGGAGTCTCCTTGGTCACACAAGATAGGACCAACAATGCCCACCTCCGCAGGTCTTTGCTTCCACCACAAAGGGGTGCCACTGATTCACCCTGGAAGCCCTTCAGTCAAACACGGGGAAACTGCTGTTAACAGTTCCGGCCTAGACCCGTGGGGGAGTGAAGGAAGACTCAGGCTTACCTATAACCATAACCTCCCTGAGTCTTGCCTGCCAGACAAAAAAAAAGGTTGCAGGAACTCCTTTCCCGCCTGTCTTCTCTATCTTCCTCTTAGCAAGGTCGCCAGCTGGGTTATTATATCTGCACCCCAGCAATGCAGTTCAGTGGGTGTATTATATATCGTTTGTAGCCAGAAATGTATGCTCATAGAGAATTATTATAAATGGAGGCACACTCAAACACAGTAATAAAATGTGTGGATTTACTGATGCAAATTACATGAACGCACACACACAATCACAAGTAATACATGAATATGGAATATGGATAATGAGCCTGGAGATCGTCAGCCTCTTCTTCCACGACCATCCAACACTCCTTCAACTGGGCAGGAAGACAGGAGTCTCACACTCTCACAGGAGGGCCTATTCACCACGTCGGCACCTCTTCTTCACTGTCCTGCCATCCATACACACTGTCCTCTCTGACAGTCCTGGACACAAGCTGCCTTGCAGCCTATTCTACTATTAAAGTAATAAAGTCTTGCTGCCACATACACAAGTAAATATTGTGGCCTAACTAGCCTACTCATACAAGGGGTAATGGGAGGGAAAAATGATCTACCTTACACTCCTGACTCACGACGCCTGTCCCTCGATGGTGTGAGGTTCCCACGCTTCCTTGGGTCGATCCTCGACGATCCAGGACGTTCCACAGGTCCTCAGGTGTCGTGAAGCCTTCGCGTCGTCGCCGTTCCAATCCCTGAGATTCAGCTGCCCCAATCCTGGTTCATCGATGGGCGCTGAGCTAATCACTATTTTTCCCCACACTCGCCTCTCCCACAGGGCGTCGCTCCTTGTCCTAGGCACGGTGTCGTCCTTCCAAGATTCTCAGTGGATGTGACCCCAGTCACAGCTGGGCTTGCTCGCCCCACCTTCCAGACCTCTACGTCCAGCCAGCGGCGCCGCCCAGCGTCGTCGCCGACTATTTTCCAAGTTTGGCACTTCTCTGCTCACTGAACTTGGTTCCTCTTTGGCTTCCCAGAAGCGCAGGGTCTCCAATAACTGCGATGGGCAGCGAAGGCCAGCTCAATCCACAGAACAAGGCTTGCAGAGCCTCCAATCCTTGAGAGCAGACCGAGGCGCGTCCTGTCGCTTCCACGGTCAGTACAACTCTGACGTTGGCGCCGCCCGGGGCACTCGGTGACGTCATGGCGGGCCCTGATTTGTCGCCCGCGACCTACGTCGGCCAATCCGCGATCGGCTTGTCTCCCTTCCAAAAGGTCATATCTGCCGTAGGGGATACTGTTTCATTTTATAACAGGGCGCCAATTTTCCTTTATTTACAACTCATAATATAACTTCCTTCCCTTAACTGGCAGCCGGTCTGGTCGCCACATATATCATTAGACTCCCTGAACCTCAGAGAATCAGTAGGGAGAGCTGATATGACTCTTTAAGCCGGCAAACGAAAGAAATAGGAGAGGGCACCGTAACAATATCCAGGTTTATATTCCCCAATAATCATTGGAGGGTGGAGTCCGGATTTCTTGGCGTTCACAGTTTTGATAAGTTTGTTGACCTTTGCTTTCAATTCGGCTGTAGTGTCCTTCGTTACCCTTTAGAATTTAGTTTGGTCAGAGAGTATGAGGTTCATTTTCGCAAGATATTCGTCTTTTTTAAGAATGACGTATATTGGCGACTTGTCGCCTCTCCTGACAACTATCTCCTTGTTCTCACAAAGGCTTTTAGCTGCCGCTTTGAGCTCGGGGGACAGTATGGTGCTTCTGTAATTGCCTCGATTCTTTCCTCCTTCCGCAATAAGTTCTGCTTGTAAGGCATCTTTGGTAGTGAACTTCTTTTGTGTCTCGAGGTCGAATATGTCGTCCAACAGGATTTCCAACTCCACTTTCCGGGCCATCTCACTCGGTCTGGACATAACGTGACAGTTTATACCCATATTTAGGAGAGTGACTTGGTCCTCAGTGAGGTTAATTCCTGCAAGGTTCAGGAAGCCATCTCTTGGTTGTGGAATTGCCATAGGTCCTCCATATAACGTTGTTAGATTCTTGATAATCTTTGTTTCAGTGCTGAGGTGATATCGGTCTGTGAGGATGTCGAGGTGTTGTTCAATGCGGGTACGGAGACTTTCGTCGATGTTGCTATTTCTCCATTCGTTTGTAGCATGAAGTAGTTGCGTTTTGTTGTCTTTGATTTCATTTTCCGCCTTGTATATCTGATCACGAATCAGATCCTGGCGATATTTTATCGTGAATGCTTGATTTCTTGCTGCTGGGTCGTGCGTTTTAATATTAATAATATAATCACGACAGAGTGTATCGTGATCCAGCCTGTACTCCTCTTGACATACCAGAAAATATTCTAAGGAAACTACTCCAAGCTTGTACTAAAGAGGCACCCTTCTTGAGCCCGGATGGACACATGTATAAGCAAGTAGATGGGGTCGCCATGGGTTCTCCCCTAGGTGTCCTGTTTGCATACTTCTACATGGGTACCATCGAGCAAAAAGTCTTAGTCGACATGAACTTGAAACCGGCCATATACTGCAGGTATGTTGACGACATTTTTACACAGGTACCTGATGTCAGACATCTGCAGGAGCTGAAGGAGGCGTTTGAGCAGAGTTCCGTGCTGCGTTTCACTTACGAGATGGAAAAGGATGGGAAGCTGCCCTTTCTAGATGTAACAGTCTTGGAAAAGAGCGGAGGTTTCCACACTGCAGTCTACACTAAGGAAACGAACATTGGAATGAGCCTAACTGCCAACAGCGACTGCCCAGACAGGTACAAGAGGAGTGTTGTTACCGCATATGTCGACCGTGCTCTCAGCCTCAGCTCAGAATGGAAGCAAGTCGACGAAGAACTCTGTAGGGTAAGGCAGGTCCTAGTCAACAACGGCTTCTAAAATGGTTTCGTCGAAGACATCATAAGAAGGAAAGTGAAACGCCATGCAACCTCTGAAGAGACAACTAACACAACACCTATACCCCCTATTAGACTATTTTACAGGAACTTCTTTTCCACAGCTCATAAAACGGAGGAAAGGGTCCTGAAAGATATTGTTAATAGAAACGTTATCCCTACAGACAAAAATCAGAGGATACAACTGACGATTTACTATAAAACCAGAAAAACGGCCAGCCTACTCATGAGAAACTCTCCAGACACAAAGCAGAACGCTTTAAAAGAGACCAACGTCGTCTATGCTTTCAAATGCCCTCTTGGGGACTGTAAGCTCCAAAAAACCCAGTATATAGACAAGACAACAACATCTCATTCTAGGCGTTTAACGATGCATAAGCAACAGGGCTCCATTAAGGAACATATAATCTCTTCCCACAACCAAACCATCGCCAGAGAAATCCTAGTAAACAACACAGAAATCATCGATAGATACAGCGATAGCAGGCGGCTTGACGTTGGCGAGGCACTACACATTAAAAAGTCAACACCAGCAATCAACAGCCAATTAATGCACAACTATATTCTACCCACCTCAAGACTCCGCTTCAATATAGAAGCATCAAGAAATATGGACCAATAGGCTTTCTACAATCACTTCCATTCAAATACCCATTGTTTCGTGTTCTGTCTTGTGTTGATGAAATTAATACCCTATTAATACCACCTCACCCCATCCACCTCACTCAAATGTAGATATAAACAAATCGGAGATGTGTAAGTTCTATTCAGTTGTGTATGTGTAAACTAAAGTCTTTGAAAATGTAATAAGTTTTACGTAACGCGCTCAAGTTTCGCGTCAGACTAGAAATAAAAATGAATTTTGGAGAATTGATTTTTGAATTACCACCAACAGTGAAAAGAAATGTACGAAAGATCGAAAAAAATCGTGTTAGAATTATTAATCTTACTTTTTCGGTCATATTTAATAATATATGTCTACAGGAAAGACTGCTACCAAAATATACTAATATATATATATATATATATATATATATATATATGTCGTACCTAGTAGCCAGAACTCACTTCTCAGCCTACTATGCAAGGCCCGATTTGCCTAGTAAGCCAAGTTTTCATGAATTGTTTTTCGACTACCTAACCTACCTAACCTAACCTAACTTTTTCGGCTACCTAACCTAACCTAACCTATAAAGATAGGTTAGGTTAGGTTAGGTAGGGTTGGTTAGGTTCGGTCATATATCTACGTTAATTTTAACGCCAATAAAAAAAAATTGATCTCATACATAATGAAATGGGTGGCTTTATCATATCATAAGAAATAAGAGAAAATATATTAATTCATGAAAACTTGGCTTATTAGGCAAATCGGGCCGTGCATAGTAGGCTGAGAAGTGAGTTCTGGCTACTAGGTACGACATATATATATATATATGTCGTACCTAGTAGCCAGAACGCACTTCTCGGCCTACTTTGCAAGGCCCAATTTGCCTAATAGGCCGAGTGATTTTCTTTATTTTCAATAAATTACTTCCTATTGGTTTATTTAAAATATTATTATTATATTACATTAAGAACATAAATTATTGATTTAGTTATGTTAGTTTAGGTTAGGTTAACATTGGTTAGGTTAGGTTAGGTAGGGTTGGTTAGGTTTGGTCATATATCTACGTTAATTTTAACTCGAATTTAAAAAAAATTAGCTTATACATAATGAAATGAATAGCGTTTATCATTTCATTAGGAAAAAATATATAAAAATATTGAAATTTGGGAAAACTTATTTGGCTTATTAGCCAAATCGCCTCTTGCATAGTAGGCCAAGAACTGCGTTCTGGCTACTTGGTACGACATTAGGTAGTCGAAAAACAATTAATTCAAGAAAACTTGGCCGATTAGGCAAATCGGGCCTTGCATAGTAGGCTGAGAAGTGCGTTCTGGCTACTAGGTACGACATATATATATATATATATATATATATATATATATATATATATGTCGTACCTAGTAGCCAGAACGCACTTCTCAGCCTATTATGCAAGGCCCGATTTGCCTAATAAGCCAAGTTTTCATGAATTAATATATTTTCTTTAATTTTTTTCTTATGAAATGATAAAGCTGCCCATTTCATTATGTATGTGGTCAATTTTTTTTATTGGAGTTAAAATTAACGTAGATATATGACCAAACCTAACCAACCCTACCTAACCTTACCTAACCTATCTTTACAGGTTAGGTTAGATTAGGTAGCCGAAAAAGTTAGGTTAGGTTAGGTTAGGTAGGTTAGGTCGTCGAAAAACAATTAATTCATGAAAACTTGGCTTATTAGGCAAATCGGGCCTTGCATAGTAGGCCAAAAAGTGCGTTCTGGCTACTAGGTACGACATATATATATATATATATATATATATATATATATATATATATATATATATATATATATATATATATATATATATATATATATAACTTTAGAACACTTTCCTACCAGGAGACTCGAGCCCTAGCCAGCACAGAAGCCTTCCAGCAACTGGCATATATATATATATATATATATATATATATATATATATATATATATATATATATATATATATATATATATATATATATATATATATATATATATATATATATATATATATATATATATATATATATATATATATATATATATATATATATATATATATATATTTACATATATATATATATTTACATATATATATATTTTTACATATAAATATAGGAAGGGAGTACCACCTCTAGCTGGAAGAAGGGGGACCCATAGCCTCGGAGGAAACCACGCATAACGCATTAGAGGGAATGTTTAGATCCCCTCCAATACAGTTTCTGTGTGCTTTTCTCCTACCACCCCCTTCCTTGAATATTTTTTGTGCTTTATTATGCATTTGATGGTTACAAGATATACATGGGTTGATACAAAAATAATAATGCAAAAAGGTGCTTAAAGGTTATGGATCTCTTGAAGAACACAACAATGGGAAACATTGATGAATGTCACAGACGGGTTCGATCATTGTTGCAAGTCAAACTCTTCTTCGAATTCCTCTGAAGTTGGACTAGTGCCCAAGACGCAACAGGCATTTCCCCTCTGAATCGCAACACTGAGGCGCTGGAACAAGAAACTTTTTGCTCTCTGGTCTTTTGTAGCGCTGATCAATTTGTCCCCCAATTCCTTCAGGAACTTCAATGCACATTTTCCCCACGAACCGAGGGTCTCCGAGCCGATCGGAACAAAGCTGTAGCAGTGTGCTAGACCTCTGTATTTAATAATTTTCTGCGATTCCCTGAAAGAAGCAGCACCACCGCTTTCACGTGTGCTGTAGTGGAGGTAGGTACTGGCCAGTGTGGCAGCGCACGTGTAGTCCCATACCACTTGCTTACCATCCTTCCAAGGAAGCAAGGTGACCCCATCAGGGCGCTTCTGAGGGTCGTTAGGTCTGGATAAGTGTGGTTCTCTTTGTGCCGGGCAGCGGGCTGTGGCGAGGCTCCTCTTGATGATGTCGTTGACTTCTTCATGTCTTGCAATTTTACCCTGTGATTTACGACATACCAGACCATGACGACCATATTGGTCTGCCATCGCAGTTCCGCAGATGCACCTATGTTCGGTGAGGATGGGGGCGGCAAGGCGAAGGGCAACTCCAATGCGGAGAGCGTCATGACTGAGGCGAGTTCCCAGGGCTGCATTGGGCACAGCAAATAAAAAATCCCCGGCGTGGGGTGCTGTTACCGCTAGGAGGCGGGCTTTGTTTTCAGCATCAGCGTTGTCAATCATTGCTGTGACAGTCTTTTCCATTATGGGGCTATCCCAGTGGGCCTGCTTGTGGTCTTTTGGGACTTGTGGTTGGGGTTGAGGGTGTGCAATGGTGTCCCATTGTCTGGCTGCTTCGATGAACGTTTGATCATGAGTTCCCGCTGTCTCTCTCATACGCTCTGGTAGGATCTGCCCTACCAATTCGTTGGCTGCTGTACATGAGGATAAGAATGCTGGAAGTGCTACCTCAGTTGCCTTTCGTATGCCTATCCCTCCAAATCTCACTGGTAGTGTTGCTTGGTCCCACTGACAGTCATCTAAATCTAGGTTGAGCGCCTTCCTGAATATTGACCTGAGGAGCTCATCATATTGATTTAGAAGTGGGTTGCCAAAAGCTGGTGCACACCTTAAGAAGTATGTTAGCCTGGGCAGGGTAAGGCACTTTGTGAGAAGGTAGAGGGCATCGTGGGAGTCCAAGTCCCTAATTCTCTCTTCCATCCTCTTTAGGTCTCTAAACTTTTCGTCAAGGACTGCAGCAATGGCATTGTGGCCCAGAGGTGCTCCGAGTAGTGTGCTGTCGGTAGGTTTAACGACTGAGGCTTCTGGTAGAACTGATTTCACTGCTCTAATGATTACTTCACTAGATGCAATAATTTCGCACTTGGAGGGGCTAAGAACGAGACCCATGGACTCCCCCCGTGTCTTCACCAGCTGTAAGTCTTCTAGCAGGGAATCTTGTGTGCCTGCCAGAGTGCCATCATCCAGGAACCAGATGTTGAGCTCGCTGGACAGTCTGGTTGTAATTTCTCGAACCGCTATGCAAAAGAGGAACGGTACAAGTGGGTCACCCTGTTGAATTCCCTCTGCTGAGGTGACTTCATGTTTGCCAAACAGGAGGGTTGAGTCTTTGCTGTAGCCTGCTGACACAAACGGGAGAATGCTTGGGCAATGTTCCTGGACTGCAGTGAGGATTGCTTCCCTTTTGACCGAGTTGAAAGCGTTTTTAAAATCTAATTTTACTACTGCCTGGTCTTCAGTAAGAGAGCTAATGTAGGCTCGTGCAGCATGAGCCGCTGCTTCACAGCCTTGGGGGACTCCAAACCCCAGCTGGTTGGGTTGCAGCATGGTGGCTGCTTCCGTTCGGATACTTCTGACAGCAGCCCTTGCAACTAGGCGGCGAAGGGTATTACCAACGGCAATGGGTCTGATTCCTCCCCCCTTCTTTTTGAGGGCACATAGGGATGCACCAAAGAAGAATGGTTTGATTTCATCAGGGATTAACCCGGCGAGGCAGTTGTTGACAAACGTTGTGATTTCTGTCAGGAGCGCTTCTGCAGCTGGGCCAAAAACAGGGTTCACCATTTCCTTCACATGTTGAGGTCTTACCCCTGTGTAGCCTCCTGAGGAGCCCGGGGGAAATGAAACGATAGCTTTATAAACCTCTGACTCCCGGATGACGAGAGGTTCCTGATTAGGGGCGAGCCTGACCTGTGGGAAAGGTCCACCTTCGGCCCTGAGGGGGTGTTTTTCTCTCAGTGCTTGGGCTGTGGTTTCATCCCTGGGCAAAATTTTGTCCTCACTTGTGATTAACCTGAGTGCCCCGACTGTATTGCCCTCTTCAATTTTCTTGCTGACTTGGGTACCTAATTTTCTGTTGTCGCTGATTGTCGTACTTGGTCTGCCTCGGCGGTGTTTGGTGTGTTTGGGGAGGCGGACTAGGTTGTCAGCCCTCGGAAAATCCCTAATTGCTTTATTGACGGATGAGGCCAGTGTCTTGCCTCCTCTGTCTGGTACACCTAAGCATGCATTGCCAAAAAGTAACAGATTGTGCCAGGCTTTGATGGTATCAGGTGCAACAAGGTTATTTGACCCTCTGTTGACTTTTGCGATGAGGTCCGTGTATTTCCCTGCAGCAAAAGGGCGAGAGGCCTTTGGGATGTGGGTGAGTGTCCTGGTTGACGTTGCTTTAATTGCCTCTAGCAGGTCGTCTGTTGCAACGTAATCTGTTGCGATTTGTACTGGTGCAACAGGCTGCTGAGTGCTGCCTCCTCTCACGGGAGGCTTCCCTGACCTAGGACAGTCGCCATGCTGGCGTATGACTCTGGAGACAGAGTTGATGCTGACGATGTTCCCACAACCACTGCATGTGCCTCTCCTTTGATTGGCTTCGGGAGGGGTGAGCTGGCTGGTAGCGGCTTCTTCTGCCATCCCCTTAGGTAAAGTGAATGTCACCTTGCACTGGAGTATTTGTCTCTCTCTCCTGGCTGGGGGGGACGAGGTTGTCCCCTATACTATGCGTCATGTCTGGGCAGATGTCTGGGGTGGGTGGGCTCGTGGAGGTGGTGGGTGGGGGTTGGGAGGCTGCGCGCTGGCCCGGTCTGGGAGGGGGGGCCGGGGAGGGGAAGGCGCGACCACCTGATCGTGGGAGGTGAGGGCGGGGGAGCGGAAGACACTGCACCTCACGGAGGGGGGTGGGGAGACACTACACAAGTGGAGTGGGCGGGCGGGAGACACTACACTCACTGGGGGGGAGGCACTACACTCTGGGGGGGGGGGGAGCACTACACTCAGGGGGTGGGGGGAGGCACTACACTCAGGGGGTGGGGGGAGGGTTGATGTGGCACGTAACACTTGGATAATTTCCTTTTTGTCACTAAACACTGGTGAATGTGTCCTGGCTCACTGGGTGTGGTGCTCTCAACACGATACTCACAATGGTCCAGTCACCACAGGACTGGACTCAACTTATCTTTTTCAAGCACTTATTGGCACACTGGTGACCCAGTCTCTTGACCCCACCACATGTGTCCTTCCACCCTTTCCTGGTGAGGGAGCCGTAGGGCGTGTGGCGTGTGTGGGCGTGGGCTGGCGGTGGGCGTGGGGTAGCGGTGGGCGTAGGGTTGCGTGGGGTGACGGTGGGCGTGGGGTGGCGGTGGGCGTAGGGTTGCGTGGGGTGACGGTGGTCGTGGGGTGGACGATGGTCGTCGGGTCAGCCGCCGGGAGAGGGTAGCTGGGTGGGCTGGCGAGGCCTGTGGGAGGCTAGGGAGAGGGGGGGAGAAGGTATCCCGGTCACACACAATTAGCACAAAGTTTCACAGGTGCATTATGTTTATCACTACAAACTCACCGTTCATCTGAAAAGACGCACACATTCATTTATAAGACTGCTGGAATACAAGCAGGTTTGTGAGCCTCCCCTTCACTCCCCCCCTCCTCCACATGAGGCCTCCTCCCCGCCTGGAGGCTGTTGTTTATGGAGGCACTGAGATAACCCTCACCCAGGCCTATGTCCTTCCCCTCCATAGCACGCCTCCCGCCAGGACAACACACCTTTTACAGTTGATTCTGTTGCACTGCTGGAGAGGTAGGCTTCCTCGACCCACTAAGAGTCTTCAACAGGTATTAACACAGACATGAGTCGATTCTTGACTTCCTCAGGCACTGTTATCCTTGTTGAATGGGCACAAATGTGGGACCCAACCCCCTGCACGACCGACTGTTACGGCTGCCACCTCGAATTGATATATTGATATATATGTAAAATATATTTTACATATATATATATATATATATATATATATATATATATATATATATATATATATATATATATATATATATATATATATATATATATATATATATATATATATATATATATATATATGTATGTATGTCTCCTTACGGTACAGTTATGTGTAAGCAACTTGTTTCATTGAGTTTTCTATACAAGTATAACAAAACTTCTAGAAAAAAAAAATCTCAATAGACCTCAAAAAAATATTTCTGGCCTTCGACAATACTTATACAGAAACCCGCTCAGTGTATGAAGTAATCTCTCCAGTCTGAACACGGCCCACTGGCTTCAATATCGACTCTGTTATGCCCAGGCTAACAGAACGCGGCCAGACTCCCTTTCCTAGCTGACGGAACCCCTCTTACTATGTTTACTCAGAGAACAATATGGCGTGTAGGGAAACACAGAAACATATATTTGCTTCTCTACCGGTCCTGCCTATCTCACCCCCTATCATCTGAACCAATCAACCAGTCTACCAGCTAACTAACCCATCAGTAAACTAACCAACCACTCCGCTTACACATGTATTGAGCAACTTAATTTTAAACGGATCTGTCAACCTTCGTTTCTACCAACAAACCTTCGTCTTTAGTCTATATCAACCAATCGTCCTCTCTATCAATCAAACAAACAACATCATTTTCAACCAATCAACCCACCATTTTACCAGTCCATATGGTAGCCAAACGACCAACCTACTTTTTCTCCTAACCAATTTACCAACTAACTTTAAAACTAACCTGACTGGCCCGTCCACCCCCCCCCCCCATACACACACACAGCTGTCCATCTACCCCATGTACAGGTAGTAAGCGTCGAGGTAGACGCAAATAAATGGTTCAGTCGTTTCAAAGCTGAATGGTTGTTTGGTGAGGAGAGCGAATGGGCAACGGGAAGTTTGTGATGACTTCATCAACCATCAACCACTTGGGTTGGACGGTAGAGCGACGGTCTCGCTTCATGCAGGTCGGCGTTCAATCCCCTACCGTCCATAATTGGATTGGCACCATTCTTCAACACCGTCCCATTCCCAAATCCTTATCCTGACCTTCTTCCAAGTGCATGGCTTGGCGCTTTCCCCTGATAATTCCCCTCCCCCCCCCCACCGCCGCCGCTACCACCACGCACTAATTTGTTATACACTCATGACTGCCTCGCTTCGTTCCATTTGTAGTCACGATAACGGGTTTAAGACAAGCGTTGCCCGCCCCTTTGTGTGTGATCAAATTTGGTACAAAATGAGCTTGTGTGTGTTTGTGTGATTTTGTATGTGTGCGTGCGCGCGCGCGAGCGTTTGTGTACGTGAACTCACCTAATTTTGCTAGCAGGATCAAGGATCTGCTTCTAATCCCCCGCCTTTCGACCATCATTTTACTGTATGACTTTTCACTAGCTTTTCGTAATAAAATTACATTTAAAATTGTGTATAGGACTGGCATCGACAAATTCCTCTTATAATCCATCCTGCATATTTACGACTCTTAGACTGAAAAGTTTTTTCAGGCATCTCTGTGACTCATTTGTGTTTTCAGTTTCTAATTATGTCCTCTCGTTCTACCGTGAACCTTACTGCTATATCTACTTTGTTAATCCCCACTTAGAATCTTGTACGTTGTTATCATGTTTGCCCTATTCCTTCCTCCATTGTTTTGAGTTCCAGTTCTCTCAGCCTTTCTTCATAGTTTAGTACCTTTTACTCAGAAACGAGCCTTATTTTTGCACATTTTTTTATTTTTTTTTTTTTTTAGTTTTGTGTTTTTGTAGGTAGGGGTTCCGTTCTGGGTCAGCATATTCAATAATAGTTTCTACGGGACAACCTTTAGAGATTTTTTTCTAATCGTTATTCTGCTGATGTGCGCCTCTGGTGTAAGATCTCCAGTTATGTCCATTCCTAAGTCTCTCTCTTTTTCACAAGTTGGATGTTTTCTTTTCATCCTGTACTGTATATGAAGTCAAATTGTTTCAACTCGATTCCTTATAATCTTGCATTTTCCAAGGTTAAAGTCTAGTAGCCATTTCTCAGACCATCTCTGGAGATTGTTTGGCTCATCCTGTAATGTACTGTAGTTTTCCTCTCAGTTTTGACTCGCCTCAATAGCTTAGCATCGTCAGCAAACATGGATAAGAATAAGTTTACTTTTTTATCATTTACATTGGTAAAAATGTAAACTTTTTCAAATAATCAACATGAAAAGATTTTGAGTTTTCATGTTTCATTAGAAACAGAGATGAGCACTAACACCGACTCTTGAGGTACTCAACTCATGGAAAGTACTAATTTAGGAATAGGGTTATGGGTAAGTGGCATGAGCTTGCAATTAGCATTATTAAAAAGATTTTTTTTAATTGTTTTCAGTATTGGATACTTATACGAGTACGAAAGTAGGAATTGAGGTACGGTAGGAGGTATGTAGGTTCATATTGTACCCATTATCATGCTGAGTTGCCACCTAATTATTATGTTCTTCCTCCTATGCTTCCTCTTTTCCTCTCCTCACCCCTTCTCCCTCCCTCTCCCTATTACCTCTATGCCTCTCGCCCTCCTCCAAATAAACACGGTGAGAACACATTATCCCCATTAATGGTAAACGTGCCCCTAGGTAATTTCTACCCTCGTATATCCAATGAATATTAATGGGGAAGTGAGGGTTGGGGGTGGGGGGGGGGGGAAGGAATAAACTTGGTAATTTTTCTTCAGCTGGTTCCTATTAAAAATGCTTGTGCGAATTAAAAAGTTTCAAGACGTGTCCTCCACTCTTTTTTATCTTAGGGGGACGAGGAAGGTCTTCTTGGCCGCGTGGCGGGACAATGGTCGGTCTCTTCCTGGTGTGTGAGACTTAGAGAGAGGAAATTGTCAAGGTAGCTGGTGTGGTGAAGGATATCTGCGGGGGTCAGCGTGTGCGGGAAGGGGTAGTGTTGTTCTTCACTTGAGCGGTCAGTTTATATATCCCTCTTGTTGTGAGTAACGGTCACTTTCTACCCACTTGTGGTGGAGAACGATCACTTTCTACCCACTTGTGGTGGAGAACGATCACTTTCTACCCACTTGTGGTGGAGAACGATCACTTTCTACCCACTTGTGGTGGAGAACGATCACTTTCTACCCACTTGTGGTGGAGAACGATCACTTTCTACCCACTTGTGGTGGAGAACGATCACTTTCTACACACTTGTGGTGGAGAACGATCACTTTCTACCCACTTGTGGTGGAGAACGATCACTTTCTACCCACTTGTGGTGGAGAACGATCTCTTTCTACCCACTTGTGGTGGAGAACGATCACTTTCTACCCACTTGTGGTGGAGAACGATCACTTTCTACCCACTTGTGGTGGAGAACGATCACTTTCTACCCACTTGTGGTGGAGAACGATCACTTTTTACCCAACTGCAGCGGAGAACGATCACTTTCTACCCATTTAAAGTGGGTAGAAACTACCCACCTACTTTCTCTACCTACCTTAGTCGAGAAATTACTCTAGTTTCTCGGTAGAGTAAAATAGGACGAAACCCCCACCTGATAATAATTTAATTAATGCGTCTAATATTCATAGTAAACTTAGGTTCACCAAGAAACTGCTTTTCCAGACGTACGCATGAACCCCCCCCCCCCCCAACGAGGCCATCACTAAGGAAAAGGGGCCAGATTCACGAAGCAGTTACGCAAGCACTTACGAACCTGTCCATCTTTTCTCAATCTTTGGAGGTTTTGTTTACAATTATTAAACAGTTAATGAGCTCCAAAGCACCAGGAGGCTGTTTGTAACAATAACAGCAGATTATTGGGAAGTTTTTATGCTTGTAAACTGTTTAATAAATGTAACCAATGCCGTCAATGATTGAGGAAAGATGTACACGTTCGTAAGTACTTGTGTAACTGCTTCGTGAATCTGGCCCCAGGTTTTTTTTTTCTTGTAAAGTATGACATTCGGTATTTAAAAAGTCATCCATATATTCGTACAAATAAACTTGCCTTATTAACACTACTCATAACCCAGTCGATAGAGCTTCGGCCTGAAGCATGGGGTCCATGGTTCGAGTCTCCTATAGCCCAGGTGAATGGAGTATGGTATTTCAGAAACTGTAAGAAGGATTCGGAAACAGGGTAGAGTGCCTTAGGGTTTTGCTGAATGGACGAGCAGTCATAAAAGAGTCTTCCAAAATTAGGAGACAACAAAGCTGGGGTTTGGATTGGTAGTTTCGTTTTGTCAAACGACTCTTGCCAATTAAGCCGACCACATTCCACTTCTCTCTTCGACAGTAAGCATAGATGCAGCAATCTTTGCAAAATTCTTGTAGAATTTTCCGAAATAACTAATATCCTCCTAAGATATTGCAAAACCCTTTCTGTTCTGGAGAGGAGTCACATGTCTTTCTGACTGTGTTCCCCCAGTACTCTCCCTTCTCCTATTTTATGGTCATGTTGGATTTATCGATTTTTTTGAGCAACCCAACATTTTTTTATATTTTTGGTTTACACAGGAGAGTTCAGGAAATAAACGCCTTGTGACTCCTGTACGCAGGCTGAGAACTCTGCCTCACCCCCTACTAGTTCTCCCTGGAACACGACTCTAATCGGTTTTACTCCCAGGTCCCCATTTACGGCTGGGTGAACATGGGCGACCAGTTATGGATTGGTCGTCAGTTTATCCTTCCCGGTTTTTGTTACAGGCGAGTGAGTGCACGCAACATGTGTATTGTGTTGTGTGTGTGTGTGTGCGCGTGTGTGTGCGTATATCGAACTACAAAGCCAACTACTGACCATCTCCATGATGCAGCCCCTGAGAACTACCTAACTATGAGAAATGGGTCTGCTCCCTGGTATCTATCCATGCATGGAAGGGGGGGAGAGGGGGGGGGGACAGCAAAACGTATATATTTGCTGGTTAACATTGTGTACATGAATTGCCGCGTCTGTGGTAGAAAAAGTAGTAAAGAAATGTATAAATAATTTTTCAGAGTTGAACCACTTATCGGTAATTCCACTCTTAGCCATTTACTAATACTAGATTCTCCCAACCTAGCCATGGTGTAATACAGGGTAGCCTCAGCCTAGCCATGGAGTAATGCAGGGTTGTCTCAGCCTAACCATGGTGAAATACAGGGTTGTCTCAGCCTAGCCATGGTGTAATACAAGGTTGTCTCAGCCTAGCCATGGTGTAATACAAGGTTGTCTCAGCCTAGCCATGGTGTAATACAGTGTTTTCTCAGCCTAGCCATGGTGTAATACAGTGTTGTCGCAGCCTAGCCATGGTGTAATACAATGTTGTCGCAGCCTAGCCATGGTGTAATACAGTGCAGTCTCAGCCTAGCCATGGTGTAATACAAGGTTGTCTCAGCCTAGCCAAGGAGTAATACAGTGTTGTCTCAGCCTAGCCATGGTGTAATACAGTGTTGTTGCAGCCTAGCCATGGTGTAATACAGTGTTGTTGCAGCCTAGCCATGGTGTAATACAAGGTTGTCTCAGCCTAGCTATGGTGTAATACAGTGTTATCGCAGCCTAGCCATGGTGTAATACAGTGTTGTCGCAGCCTAGCCATGGTGTAATACAGTGTTGTCGCAGCCTAGCCATGGTGTAATACAAGGTTGTCTCAGCCTAGCTATGGTGTAATACAGTGTTGTCGCAGCCTAGCTATGGTGTAATACAAGGTTGTCTCAGCCTAGCCATGGTGTAATACAAGGTTTTCTCAGCCTAGCCATGGTGTAATACAGGGTTGTCGCAGCCTAGCCATGGTGTAATACAGAGTGGTCTCAGCCTAGCCATGGTGTAATACAGTGTTTACGCAGCCTAGCCATGGTGTAATACAAGGTTGTCTCAGCCTAGCCATGGTGTAATACAAGGTTGTCTCAGCCTAGCCATGGTGTAATACAAGGTTGTCTCAGCCTAGCAATGGTGTAATACAAGGTTGTCTCAGCCTAGCCATGGTGTAATACAAGGTTGTCTCAGCCTAGCCATGGTGTAATACAGGGTTGTCGCAGCCTAGCCATAGTGTAATACAGAGTGGTCTCAGCCTAGCCATGGTGTAATACAAAGTGGTCTCAGCCTAGCCATGGTGTAATACAAAGTGGTCTCAGCCTAGCCATGGTGTAATACAAAGTGGTCTCAGCCTAGCCATGGTGTAATACAGGGTTGTCGCAGCCTAGCCATGGTGTAATACAGAGTGGTCTCAGCCTAGCCATGGTGTAATACAAAGTGGTCTCAGCCTAGCCATGGTGTAATACAAAGTGGTCTCAGCCTAGCCATGGTGTAATACAAAGTGGTCTCAGCCTAGCTATGGTGTAATACAGAGTGGTCTCAGCCTAGCCATGGTGTAATACAGTGTTGTCTCAGCCTAGCTATGGTGTAATACAGTGTTATCGCAGCCTAGCCATGGTGTAATACAGTGTTGTCGCAGCCTAGCCATGGTGTAATACAGTGTTGTCGCAGCCTAGCCATGGTGTAATACAAGGTTGTCTCAGCCTAGCTATGGTGTAATACAGTGTTGTCGCAGCCTAGCTATGGTGTAATACAAGGTTGTCTCAGCCTAGCCATGGTGTAATACAAGGTTGTCTCAGCCTAGCCATGGTGTAATACAGGGTTGTCGCAGCCTAGCCATGGTGTAATACAGAGTGGTCTCAGCCTAGCCATGGTGTAATACAGTGTTGTCGCAGCCTAGCCATGGTGTAATACAAGGTTGTCTCAGCCTAGCCATGGTGTAATACAAGGTTGTCTCAGCCAAGCCATGGTGTAATACAAGGTTGTCTCAGCCTAGCAATGGTGTAATACAAGGTTGTCTCAGCCTAGCCATGGTGTAATACAAGGTTGTCTCAGCCTAGCCATGGTGTAATACAGGGTTGTCGCAGCCTAGCCATGGTGTAATACAGAGTGGTCTCAGCCTAGCCATGGTGTAATACAAAGTGGTCTCAGCCTAGCCATGGTGTAATACAGGGTTGTCGCAGCCTAGCCATGGTGTAATACAGAGTGGTCTCAGCCTAGCCATGGTGTAATACAAAGTGGTCTCAGCCTAGCCATGGTGTAATAGAAAGTGGTCTCAGCCTAGCCATGGTGTAATACAAAGTGGTCTCAGCCTAGCCATGGTGTAATACAAAGTGGTCTCAGCCTAGCCATGGTGTAATACAGAGTGGTCTCAGCCTATCCATGGTGTAATACAAAGTGGTCTCAGCCTAGCCATGGTGTAATACAAAGTGGTCTCAGCCTAGCCATGGTGTAATACAAAGTGGTCTCAGCCTAGCCATGGTGTAA
>NC_091156.1:36789270-36801770 GCF_040958095.1 Procambarus clarkii | reverse complement strand
TGCCGCTCTAAGCTCGGGGGACAGTATGGTGCTTCTGTAGTTGCCTCGATTCTTTCCTCCTTCTGCAATAAGTTCTGCTTGTAAGGTATCTTTGGTAGTGACCTTCTTTTGTGTCTCGAGGTCGAATATGTCGTCCAACAGAATTTCCAACTCCACTTTCCGGGCCATTTCACTCGGTCTGGACATAACATGACAGTTTATGCCCAGATTTAGGAGAGTGACTTGGTCCTCAGTGAGGTTAATTCCTGCAAGGTTCAGGAAGCCATCTCTTGGTCGTGGAATTGCCATAGGTCCTCCATATAATGTTGTTAGTTTCTTGATAATCCTTGTTTCAGTGCTGAGGTGATGTTGGTCTGTGAGGATGTCGAGGTGTTGTTCAATGCGGGTACGGATACTATGGTCGATGTTGCTATTTCTCCACTCGTTTGTAGCATGAAGTAGTTGCGTTTTTTTTGTCTTTGATTTCATTCTCTGCCTTGTATATCTGATCACGAATCAGATCCTGGCGATATTTTATCGTGAAGGCTTGATTCCTTGCTGCTGGGTCGTGCACTTTAACATTAGTATATTTTGGTAGCAGTCTTTCCTGTAGACATATTTTATTAAATATGACCGAAAAAGTAAGATTAATAATTCTAACACGAATTTTCTCAATCTTTCGTACATTATGCTTCACTGTTGGAGGTAAATCAAAAATCACTTCTCCAAAATTCATTTTTATTTGAATTCAAAAAAATTCAAATAAATTCAAATTTTATTTTTTATTCAAAAAAACGCAACTACTTCATGCTACAAACGAGTGGAGAAATAGCAACATCGACCATAGTATCCGTACCCGCATTGAACAACACCTCGACATCCTCACAGACCAACATCACCTCAGCACTGAAACAAGGATTATCAAGAAACTAACAACATTATATGGAGGACCTATGGCAATTCCACGACCAAGAGATGGCTTCCTGAACCTTGCAGGAATTAACCTCACTGAGGACCAAGTCACTCTCCTAAATCTGGGCATAAACTGTCATGTTATGTCCAGACCGAGTGAAATGGCCCGGAAAGTGGAGTGGAAATTCTGTTGGACGACATATTCGACCTCGAGACACAAAAGAAGGTCACTACCAAAGATACCTTACAAGCAGAACTTATTGCAGAAGGAGGAAAGAATCGAGGCAACTACAGAAGCACCATACTGTCCCCCGAGCTTAGAGCGGCAGCTAAAAGCCTTCGCGAGAACAAGGAGATAGTTGTCAGGAGAGGTGACAAGTCGCCAATATATGTCATTCTTAAAAAAGACGAATATCTGGCGAAAATGAACATCATACTCTCTGACCAAACTAAGTTCCAAAGGGTAACGAAGGACACTACAGCCGAATTAAAAGCAAAGGTCAACAAACTGATCGAAACTGTGAACACAAGAATCCGGACTCCACCTGCCAAAGATCATTGGGGAATATAAACCTGGATATGCGTATGGAAATGTCAAGACGCACAAGCTGGAAACCCACTTCGGCCAATCATTAGCCAGATACCCACACCCACGTACAGATTGGCAAAGCGACTCAACGGCCTGCTGACTCCTTATGTTCCTTGCGCCTTCAGCCTGAAGTCTCCAAGGAATTTGTGGACTTACTGCGGGCGCACGGGCCACAGGGATAAGAGCTTCGTTGGACGTAGAATCGCTGTTTACCAACGTACCTGTGGACGAGACAATCGGAATGATAGCCGACAGAGTGTATCGTGATCCAGCCTGTACTCCTCTTGACATGCCAGAAAGTATTCTGAGGAAACTACTCCAAGCTTGTACTAAAGAGGCACCCTTCTTGAGCCCGGATGGGCATATGTATAAGCAAGTAGATGGGGTCGCTATGGGTTCTCCCCTAGGTGTCCTGTTTGCAAACTTCTACATGGGTACCATCGAGCAAAAAGTCTTAGTCGACATGAACTTGAAACCGGCCATATACTGCAGGTATGTTGACGACATTTTTTACACAGGTACCTGATGTCAGACATCTGCAGGAGCTGAAGGAGGCATTTGAGCAGAGTTCCGTGCTGCGTGTTCACTTACGAGACGGAAAAGGATGGGAAGCTGCCTTTTCTAGATGTAACAGTCATGGAAAAGGGCGGAGGTTTCCACACTGCAGTCTACACAAAGGAAACAAACATAGGAATGTGCCTAAATGCCAACAGCGACTGCCCTGACAGGTACAAAAGGAGTGTTGTTAACGCATACGGTCGACCGTGCTCTCAGCCACAGCTCAGAATGGAAGCAAGTCGACGGAAGAACTCTGTAGGGTAAGGCAGGTTCTAGTCAATAACGGCTTCTCCAATGGTTTCATCGAAGACATCATAAGAAGGAAAGTGAAAAGCCATGCAACCTCTGAAGAGACAACTAACACAACACCTATACCCCTATTAGACTATTTTACAGGAACTTCTTTCCACAGCTCATAAACCAGAGGAAAGGGTCCTGAAAGATATTGTTAATAGAAACGTTATCCCTACAGACAAAAATCAGAGGATACAACTGACGATTTACTATAAAACCAGAAAAACGGCCAGCCTACTCATGAGAAACTCTCCAGACACGAAACAGAACGCTTTAAAAGAGACTAACGTCGTTCTATGCCTTCAAATGCCCACTTGGGGACTGTAAGCTCCAAAAAACCCAGTATATAGGCAAGACAACAACATCTCTTCTAGGCGTTTAACGATGCATAAACAACAGGGCTCCATTAAGGAACATATAATCTCTTCCCATAACCAAACCATCGCCAGAGAATCCTAGTAAACAACACAGAAATCATCGATAGATACAGCGATAGCAGGCGGCTTGACGTTTGCGAGTCACTACACATCAAGAAGTCAACACCAGCAATCAACAGCCAATTATTGCACAACTATATTCTACCCACCTCAAGACTCCGCTCCAATATAGAAGCATCAAGAAATTATGGACCAATAGGCTTTCTACAAACACTTCTATTCAATATCCATTGTTCGTGTTCTGTCTTGTGTTGATACTTTTAATACCCTATTAATATCCTCTAATGCCACATCATCCTTCCCACCTCACTCAAATGTAATGCCACATCAACCCTTCCCACCTCACTCAAAAGTAGATATAAAATCAGGGAAATGCAAGTTCTAATCAGTTGTGTATTTGTGAAGTCTTTGAAAATGTAATAAGTTTTACGAAACGCGCCCGTGTCGCGTCAGACTAGAAATAAAAATGAATTTTGGAGAAGTGATTTTTGATTTACCTCCAACAGTGAAGCATAATGTACGAAAGATTGAGAAAATTCGTGTTAGAATTATTAATCTTACTTTTTCGGTCATATTTAATAAAATATGTCTACAGGAAAGACTGCTACCAAAATATACTAATATATATATATATATATATATATATATATATATATATATATATATATATATATATATATATATATATATATATATATTTATTTATATATTTATCTTCAGCGTTGTCTATTCCATTCTTCCCTGTCTCCTCCATCTTTATCAGTCTGTTCCATTGCTTCCTAGTTCATGTGGCGTCACAGCCTTCCGTACGAAACTTCACTTCCCGGAATGTGACTTGACACTTTCTTCTTCCGTCATTTAAGACATTGGAGAGGTTGCAAGACCTCCTCTGTCTGCGTGACGGTTGAGCAGCTGTAGACAGGGAGGCAAGGGCCTGTCCGGACCGTCGCAGTATTTAGCCTTACGGTACATTGGCCTCCTGCACCCATCCACTGCTTCTTGTCTTCTGTTTATCTTCCTGCTTCTTATTATCTTCCTTTCTGCCTGTTTCTCCTTCACCATCATCTCTTTCCTCTCTTGTAGCTTTGTCTGTCGTGTCTTTCTACTTTTGCTGTATCGTCATTCTCATCCTCTTCCTTCTTCTCCTTTTCTTTATTCTCGTTCTCCTTTTCTTCCTCATCTCCCTGTTCCTTCTCGTCCCTCTTCGTTCTTATCCTCCTTGTGCTTCTCTTTTTCTTTCTCAGTGCTTCCTCAACTTATAACCCAAATGCAGTATAGCATTATAATGTATAACCATATCCAGTATGTTGTATGCATACATGCAGTATGCTGTATGCATACAACAAAAACCTGAAATACATTCTATCCCAACGTACATCAAATATATCCGTTAATCTTGACACTACTAGCATACACTCGGTGTCTCGGTGTTGCACCCACGTATAGATGTATAAAGTATACCGTTCCTACTCACGTCACTTCGAGGAGGTAAACCACGAATAAGTAGCTATTTCTATTTGGGAGAGGGGGAGTGTTGTCGCTCCCAGAACAAAGTTGTGTAATTGCTTATGTAAAGAGCGGATAGCCGGATATCCTGGCTCTCCCATGCTTCGTTTCCCTTCCTCCCAGTGTCTGGTGGAAAGAGAACAAGAAAATATATAACGAGAGAGAGAGAGAGAGAGAGAGAGAGAGAGAGAGAGAGAGAGAGAGAGAGAGAGAGAGAGAGAGAGAGAGAGAGAGAGAGAGAGAGAGAGAGAGAGAGAGAGAGAGAGAGAGAGAGAGAGAGAGAGAGAGAGAGAGAGAGAGAGAGAGAGAGGAGAGAGAGAGAGAGAGAGAGAGAGAGAGAGAAGAGAGAGAGAGAGAAGGAGAGAGAGGAGAGAGAGAGAGAGAGAGAGAGAGAGAGAGAGAGGAGAGAGAGAGAGAGAGAGAGAGAGAGAGAGAGAGAGAGGAGAGAGAGAGAGAGAGAGAGAGGAGAGAGAGAGAGAGAGAGAGAGAGAGAGAGAGAGAGAGAGAGAGAGAGAGAGAGAGAGAGAGACAGGAGAGAGACAGAGAGAGAGACAGAGAGAGAGACAGAGAGAGAGACAGAGAGGAGAGACAGAGAGAGAGAGAGAGAGAGAGAGAGAGAGAGGAGAGAGGAGAGAAGAGAGAGAGAGAGAGAGAGAGAGAGAGAGAGAGAGAGAGAGAGAGAGAGAGAGAGAGAGAGAGAGAGAGAGAGAGAGAGAGAGACAGAGAGAGACAGAGAGAGAGAGAGAGAGAGAGAGAGAGAGAGAGAGAGAGAGAGAGAGAGAGAGAGAGAGAGAGAGAGAGAGAGAGAGAGAGAGAGAGAGAGAGAGAGAGAGAGAGAGAGACAGAGAGACAGAGAGACAGAGAGACAGAGAGACAGAGAGAGAGAGAGAGAGATGAATACGAAGAGGTGGGTTGGAAGCAAAACAGACGAATAAAGTAATGGCAAACGATAGCAGTATGACAGCAGGGTCGCAGTGACCAGAACATAGTGACGGAAGATCATAGTGACCAGATCATTGTGACCAGATCATAGTGACCCGATCATACTGACTGGTCATAATGACCAGACAGGAGCCTAATTAGTCTCCTGCTGAACCGGGACCAGCAGGCTAGGAAAGCAGGGGGTAGTGTTTCAGATGGAAGGCGAACAGAGGAGGAGTTCGTTGCAGATTAGGTGGATACGAGCAATTGGTGGGTAGAAAGTGGATGGGTTTAAGGCGGTAGGGTAGCAGGTTTGGGACGTGGGTGGGTTTATAAGGCAGTTGGATAGGAGTGGTGGGAGGGTAGGATGATGTATGGACAGGATTGGTAGACAGAACGTGGATGAGTGAGTAGCAGACGTACGTGGTTAGATAGACTAATATTGTAGGAGGGTGGGTCGGTAGAAGTAATAGAAGAATAAATGAGATAATTGATAAGATGAACTTTATAAAAAGAAGGAAGAGTGATGAAGAAGAAAGAGAAAGAGAGAGAGAGAGAGAGAAAGAGGAAGGAAGAGAAGCGAATTTTTTCCAAAAGTCATTTTTATTTCTAGTCTGATGCGACACTTGAACGCGTTTCGTAAAACTTATTACATTTTCAATTCATTTTCAATTCATTTTTGCAATTACAAAAGCACCATACTGTCCACTGAGCTCAAAGCGGCAGATAAGAGCCTTCGTGAGAACAAGGAGATAGTCGTCAGAAGTGGTGACAAGTCGCCAATATACGTCATTCTTAAAATAGACGAATATCTGGCGTAAATGAACCTCATTCTCTCTGACCAAACTAAATTCCAAAGGGTAACGAAGGACACTACAGCCGAACTGAAGGCAAAGGTCGATAAATTGATCGAGACTATGAACGCCAACAAATCCGTACTCTACCTGCCAAAGATTATTGGGGAATATAAACCTAGATACGTGTATAGAAATGTCAAGACACATAAGCCTAGAAACTCACTTCAGCCAAACATTTGCCAGATACCCACACCCACGTACAGACTGGCGAAGCGACTCAACGGCTTGCTGACTCCTTATGTCCCTTGCACCTTCAGCCTGAAGTCTCCAAAGGAATTTGTTGACTTACTGCAGGAAACACGGGCCACAGGGAAAAGAGCCTCGTTGGACGTAGAATCACTGTTTACCAACGTACCTGTGGATGAAACAATCGGGATGATAGCGGACAGAGTGTATCGTGATCCGGCCTGTATTCCTCTTGACATACCAGAAAACATTCTAAGGAAACTACTCGAAGCTTGTACTAAAGAGGCACCCTTCTTGAGCCCGGATGGGCACACGTATAAGCAAGTAGATGGGGTCGCCATGGGTTCTCCACTAGGTGTCCTGTTTGCGAATTTCTACATGGGTACCATCGAACAAAAGGTCTTAGTTGACATGAACTTGAAACCGGCCATATACTGCAGGTATGTTGACAACATTTTTACACAGGTATCTGATGTCAGACATCTGCAGGAGCTGAAGGAGGCATTTGAGCGGAATTCTGTGTTGCGTTTCACTTACGAGATGGAGAAGGATGGGAAGCTGCCCTTTCTAGATGTAACAGTTATGGAAAGGAGCAGAGGTTTCCACACTGCAGTCTACACTAAGGAAACGAACATAGGAATGTGCCTGAATGCCAACAGTGACTGCCCAGACAGGTACAAGAGGAGTTTTGTTAACGCTTGTGTCGACCGTGCTCTCAGCCACAGCTCAGGATGGAAGCAAGTCGATGAAGAACTCTGTAGGGTAAGGCAGGTCCTAGTCAACAACTGCTTCTCCAATGGTTTCGTTGTAGACATCATAAGAAGGAAGGTGAAACGCCATGCAACCTCTGAAGAGACAACTAACACAACACCTGTTCCCCCTATTAGACTATTTTACAGGAACTTCTCTTCCACAGCTCATAAAATGGAGGAAAGGGTCCTGAAAGATATTGTTAATCGAGACGTTATCCCTACAGACAAAAATCAGAAGATACAATTGACTATCTACTATAAAACCAAGAAAACGGCCAACCTACTCATGAGAAACTCTCGAGACACAAAGCAGAACACTTTAAAAGAGACCAATGTCGTCTATGCCTTCAAATGCCCATTTGGGGACTGTAAGCCTCAAAGAATTCAGTATATAGGCAAGACAATAACATCTCTTTCCAGGCGATTAACGATGCATGAGCAACAGGGCTCCATTAAGAAATATAAAATCTCTTCCCACAACCAGACCATCACCAGAGAAGTCTTAACAAAAAACACGGAAATCATCGATAGATACTGCGATAGCAGGCGGCTAGATATCTGCGAGGCACTACACATTAAGAAATCGACACCAGCAATCAACAGCCAATTAATGCACAACTGTATTCTACCCACTTCAAGACTCCGCACCAATATAGAAGCATCAAGAAATATGAGCCAATAGGCCCTTTGCAGTTACTTCCATTCTTCCCTTTAACTTACAAAATATTATATCCATTGTTTCGTGTTCTGTCTTGTGTTGAAAGCTTGTTTTCACCTCATCCAAAACTGTTGTAACATATTACCCCACCCAAATGCAGGTACAAAATCGAAGCTGTTTAAACTCTGTTCAGTTATAGTTGTGTGTGTGTAAACTAAAGTCTTTGAAAATGTAATAAGATTCACGAAACGCGTTCAAGTGTCGTGTCAGACTAGAAATAAAAATGAATTTTGGAGAACTGATTTTTCAGTTACCATCAACAGTGAAAAGAAATATAAGAAACATCGAGAAAATTCGTGTTAGAATTTTTAATCTTACTTTTTCGGTCATATAATATATATATATATATATATATATATATATATATATATATATATATATTATATATATATATATATATATGTCGTACCTAGTAGCCAGAACGCACTTCTCAGCCTACTATGCAAGGCCCGATTTGCCTAATAAGCCAAGTTTTACTGAATTAATATATTTTCTCTAATTTTTTTCTTATGAAATGATAAAGCTACCCATTTCATTATGTATGAGGTCAATTTTTTTTTATTGGAGTTAAAATTAACATAGATATATGACCGAACCTAACCAACCCTACCTAACCTAACCTAACCTATCATTATAGGTTAGGTTAGGTTAGGTAGCCGAAAACGTTAGGTTAGGTTAGGTTAGGTAGGTTAGGTAGTCGAAAAAACATTAATTCATGAAAACTAGGCTTATTAGGCAAATTGGGCCTAATAAGCAAAAAGCAAAAAATCGAGCAAAAAGTCTTAGTCGACATGAACTTGAAACAGGCCATATACTGCAGGTATGTTGACGACATTTTTACACAGGTACCTGATGTCAGACATCTGCAGGAGCTGAAGGAGGCATTTGAGCGGAGTTCCGTGCTGCGTTTCACTTACGAGATGGAAAAGGATGGGATGCTGCCCTTTCTAGATGTAACAGTCATGGAAAAGAGCGGAGGTTTCCACACTGCAGTCTACACTAAGGAAACGAACATAGGAATGTGCCTAAATGCCAAAGCGACTGCCCAGATAGTTACAAGAGGAGTGTTGTTAACGCATATGTCGACCATGCTCTCAGCCACAGCTCAGAATGGAAGCAAGTCGACGAAGAACTCTGTAGGGTAAGGCAGGTCCTAGTCAACAACGGCTCCTCCAATGGTTTCGTCGAAGACATCATAAGAAGGAAAGTGAAACGCCATGCAACCTCTGAAGAGACAACCAACACAACACCTATACCCCCTATTAGACTATTTTACAGGAACTTCTTTTCCACAGCTCATAAAACGGAGGAAAGGGTCCTGAAAGATATTGTTAATAGAAACGTTATCCCTACAGACAAAAATCAAAGGATACAACTGACGATTTACTATAAAACCAGAAAAACAGCCAGCCTACTCATGAGAAACTCTCCAGACACAAAACAGAACGCTTTAAAAGAGACCAACGTCGTCTATGCCTTCAAATGCCCTCTTGGGGACTGTAAGCTCCAAAAAAAAACAGTATATAGGCAAGACAACAACATCTCTTTCCAGGCGTTTAACGATGCATAACCAACAGGGCTCCATTAAGGAACATATAATCTCTTCCCACAACCAAACCATCGCCAGAGAAATCCTAGTAAACAACACAGAAATCTTTGATAGATACAGCGATAGCAGGCGGCTTGTCGTTTGCAAGGCACTACACATCAAGAAGTCAACACCAGCAATCAACAGCCAATTAATGCACAACTATATTCTACCCACCTCAAGACTCCGCTCCAATATAGAAGCATCAAGAAATATGGACCAATAGGCTTTCTACAATCACTTCTATTCAATACCCATTGTTTCGTGTTCTGTCTTGTGTTGATGAAATTAATACCTTATTAAATACCACCTCACCCCATCCATCTCACTCAAATGTAGATATAAACAAATCGGAGATGTGTAAGTTCTATTCAGTTGTGTATGTTTAAACTAAAGTCTCTGAAAATGTAATAAGTTTTACGAAACGCGCTCAAGTGTCGCGTCAGACTAGAAATAAAAATTAATTTTGGAGAATTGATTTTTGAATTACCACCAACAGTGAAAAGAAATGTACGAAAGAATGAGAAAATTCGTGTTAGAATTATTAATCTTACTTTTTCGGTCATATTTAATAATATATATATATATATATATATATATATATATATATATATATATATATATATATATATATATATATATATATATATATATATATATATATTTATATATATATATATCTTCAGCGTTGTCTATTCCATTCTTCCCTGTCTCCTCCATCTTTATCAGTCTGTTCCATTTCTTCCTAGTTCATGTGGCGTCACAGCCTTCCGTACGAAATTTCACTTCCCGGAATGTGACTTAACACTTTCTTCTGCCGTCATTTAAGACATTGAAGAGGTTGCAAGACCTCCTCTGTCTGCGTGACAGTTGAGCAGCTGTAGACAGGGAGGCAAGGGCCTGTCCGGACCGTCGCGGTATTTAGCCTTACGGTACATTGGCCTCCTGCACCCATCCACTGCTTCTTGTCTTCTGTTTATCTTCCTGCTTCTTATTATCTTCCTTTCTGCCTGTTTCTCCTTCACCATCATCTCTTTCCTCTCTTGTAGCTTCGTCTGTCGTGTCTTTCTACTTTTGCTGTATCGTCATTCTTATCCTCTTCCTTCTTCTCCTCCTTTTCTTTCTTTTCGTTCGCCTCTTCTTCCTCACCTCCCTTTTCCTTCTCGTCTTCCTCTTCGTTCTTATCCTCCTTCTGCTTCTCCTTTTCTTTCTGTGCTTCCTCAACTTATAACCCAAATGCAGTAGAGTGTATATTTACATCCAGTATGTTTGGTACATTTACAGAAACCTACACAAAAGACCACATGGATAGTGAAATCTGGATTCCGGATTATAATCCATATAGATGTGACAGAGTAATTAGGTCAAGTGGAGGAGTAGGTCTATATATTAAAGAGGAGCTGGCATGCACAGAGCTCCTGAACTCGTCCAATGAGGTGGTAGAGGTACTTGGAAACAAGGTTGAAAATATGAATCTACTAATTATTTTAATATACAAACCGCCAGATGCAGCAGTTGAGGAATTCACTGAAGAGATCCACAAAATAGAGAATATCCTTGATAACCTAGCAAACCCAGTACCAGACATCATCTTCCTTGGAGACTTCAATCTACCCAGTTTAAAATGAAGAATAGTAAACAATAACATTATAGCAGGAAGTCCACCTGGAAATAACCAACCACAGGTCAGAGAACTACCCAGATTCTGTGACAAATTCTCGCTCAGTCAGCAGATTATAGAACCAACTAGAAAGCAAAACCATGTCAGGGGGGAGAGCTGGAGCCGTGTCAGGGGGAGAGCTGGAGCCGTGTCAGGGGGGACCTGGAGCCGTGTCAGGGGGGAGCTGGAGCCGTGTCAGGGAGGAGCTGGAGCCGTGTCAGGGGAGTGAGCTGGAGCCGTGTCAGGAGGGAGCTGGAGCCGTGTCAGGTGAGTGAGCTGGAGCCGTGTCAGGGAGGGAGCTGGAGCCGTGTCAGGGGTGAGCTGGAGCCGTGTCAGGGGGAGTGAGCTGGAGCCGTGTCAGGGGAGAGCTGGAGCCGTGTCAGGGAGGAGCTGGAGCCATGTCAGGGGAGTGAGCTGGAGCCGTGTCAGGAGGGGGCTGGAGCCGTGTCAGGGGAGTGAGCTGGAGCCATGTCAGGGGGGAGCTGGAGCCGTGTCAGGGGGAGTGAGCTGGAGCCGTGTCAGGGGAGAGCTGGACCCGTGTCAAGGGGAGCTGGAGCCGTGTCAGGGGGGTGAGCTGGAGCCGTGTCAGGGGGGGGGAGCTGGAGCCGTGTCAGGGGTGAGCTGGAGCCGTGTCAGGGGGGTGAGCTGGAGCCGTGTCAGGGGGGGAGCTGGAGCCGTGTCAGGGGGGGAGCTGGAGCCGTGTCAGGGGAGAACCGGAGCCGTATCAGGGGGGACCTGGAGCCGTGTCAGGGGGGAGAGCTGGAGCCATGTCAGGGGGGGGAGAGCTGGAGCCGTGTCAGGGGGAGCTGGAGCCGTGTCAGGGGGAGAGCTGGAGCCATGTCAGGGGGGAGAGCTGGAGCCATGTCAGGGGGAGAGCTGGAGCCATGCCAGGGGGAAGAGCTGGAGCCGTGTCAGGGGGGACCTGGAGCCGTGTCAGGGGGGAGCTGGAGCCGTGTCAGGGGGGGGGCTGGAGCCGTGTCAGGGGGGAGCTGGAACCGTGTCAGGGGGGACCTGGAGCCGTGTCAGGGGGGACCTGGAGCCGTGTCAGGTGGAGCTGGAGCTGTGTCAGGGGGAGCTGGAGCCGTGTCAGGGGGGAGCTGGAGCCGTGTCAGGGGGAGCTGGAGCCGTGTCAGGGGGGAGCTGGAGCCGTGTCAGGGGGGAGCTGGAGCCGTGTCAGAGGGGGGGAGAGCTTGAGCCATGTCAGGGAGGGAGAGCTGGAGCTGTGTCAGGGGGGGGAGCTGGAGCCGTGTCAGGGGGGGAGAGCTGGAGCCGTGTCAGGGGAGAGAGCTGGAGCCGTGTCAGGGGGGAGCTGGAGCCGTGTCAGGGGGGAGAGCTGGAGCCGTGTCAGGGGGGGAGCTGGAGCCGTGTCAGGGGGGAGAGCTGGAGCCGTGTCAGGGGGGAGAGCTGGAGCCGTGTCAGGGGGAGCTGGAGCCGTGTCAGGGGAGAGCTGGAGCTGTGTCAGGGGAGAGCTGGAGCCGTGTCAGGGGGAGCTGACGCCGTGTCAGGGGAGTGATTTGGATCCGTGTCAAGGGGGGAGCTGGAG